>NC_069505.1:335067293-335117293 GCF_027579735.1 Bombina bombina
CTTCAGGCTTAGCAGCAGCAAACAGTAACTCGGTGGCTCCTGGACTGTGTAGCTGGTCTGAAGGGTTGGAAACTTGATTCGAAGTGTTCTGGGGGCAGGTAGGCGCCACAGTAGAGGGTATTTTTATCTATCTTTTGACTAGATGTTGATATAAGTATTTCTAAAGCCTTATTTCTGCCCTTGCTTCTGGGTGCAGTAATTTTTGGATTAACCAACGATATTTAAGTTAAATTTGGGAATAATTAAACATTTTTTGTGCATTTTGGAAAAATTGTTCACTTTTTCTTTTCTTAAAGGCACAGTACACGTTTTTTCTAATGTTTATTTCTTTCATGTAATTGGCAAGAGTCCATGAGCTAGTGACGTATGGGATATACATTCTTACCAGGAGGGGCAAAGTTTCCCAAACTTCAAAATTCCTATAAATACACCCCCCACCACACCGTCAATTCAGTTTTTACAAACTTTGCCTCCTATTGAGGTGGTGAAGTAAGTTTGTGCTAGATTTCTACGTTGATATGCGCTTCTCAGCATGTTGAAGCCCGTTTTCCTCTCAGAGTGCAGTGAATGACAGAGGGATGTGAAGGGAGTATTACCTATTGAATGCAATGGTCATCCTAACGGGGATCTACAGGGAGTGCAGAATTATTAGGCAAATGAGTATTTTGACCACATCATCCTCTTTATGCATGTTGTCTTACTCCAAGCTGTATAGGCTCGAAAGCCTACTACCAATTAAGTATATTAGGTGATGTGCATCTCTGTAATGAGAAGGGGTGTGGTCTAATGACATCAACACCCTATATCAGGTGTGCATAATTATTAGGCAACTTCCTTTCCTTTGGCAAAATGGGTCAAAAGAAGGACTTGACAGGCTCAGAAAAGTCAAAAATAGTGAGATATCTTGCAGAGGGATGCAGCACTCTTATAATTGCAAAGCTTATGAAGCGTGATCATCGAACAATCAAGCGTTTCATTCAAAATAGTCAACAGGTTCGCAAGAAGCGTGTGGAAAAACCAAGGCGCAAAATAACTGCCCATGAACTGAGAAAAGTCAAGCGTGCAGCTGCCAAGATGCCACTTGCCACCAGTTTGGCCATATTTCAGAGCTGCAACATCACTGGAGTGCCCAAAAGCACAAGGTGTGCAATACTCAGAGACATGGCCAAGGTAAGAAAGGCTGAAAGACGACCACCACTGAACAAGACACACAAGCTGAAACGTCAAGACTGGGCCAAGAAATATCTCAAGACTGATTTTTCTAAGGTTTTATGGACTGATGAAATGAGAGTGAGTCTTGATGGGCCAGATGGATGGGCCCGTGGCTGGATTGGTAAAGGGCAGAGAGCTCCAGTCCGACTCAGACGCCAGCAAGGTGGAGGTGGAGTACTGGTTTGGGCTGGTATCATCAAAGATGAGCTTGTGGGGCCTTTTCGGGTTGAGGATGGAGTCAAGCTCAACTCCCAGTCCTACTGCCAGTTTCTGGAAGACACCTTCTTCAAGCAGTGGAAGAAGTCTGCATCCTTCAAGAAAAACATGATTTTCATGCAGGACAATGCTCCATCACACGCGTCCAAGTACTCCACAGCGTGGCTGCCAAGAAAGGGTATAAAAGAAGAAAATCTAATGACATGGCCTCCTTGTTCACCTGATCTGAACCCCATTGAGAACCTGTGGTCCATCATCAAATGTGAGATTTACAAGGAGGGAAAACAGTACACCTCTCTGAACAGTGTCTGGGAGGCGGTGGTTGCTGCTGCATGCAATGTTGATGGTGAACAGATCAAAACACTGACAGAATCCATGGATGGCAGGCTTTTGAGTGTCCTTGCAAAGAAAGGTGGCTATATTGGTCACTGATTTGTTTTTGTTTTGTTTTTGAATGTCAGAAATGTATATTTGTGAATGTTGAGATGTTATATTGGTTTCACTGGTAAAAATAAATAATTGAAATGGGTATATATTTGTTTTTTGTTAAGTTGCCTAATAATTATGCACAGTAATAGTCACCTGCACACACAGATATCCCCCTAAAATAGCTATAACTAAAAACAAACTAAAAACTACTTCCAAAACTATTCAGCTTTGATATTAATGAATTTTTTGGGTTCATTGAGAACATGGTTGTTGTTCAATAATAAAATTAATCCTCAAAAATACAACTTGCCTAATAATTCTGCACTCCCTGTATTTCATAGGTTCTCTGTTTTCGGTTGTAGAGATTCATCTCCTACCTCCCTTTTCAGATCGACGATATACTCTTATATACCATTACCTCTGCTGATTCTCGTTTCAGTACTGGTTTTGCTATCTACTTTATGTAGATGAGTGTCTTTTGGTAAGTATGTTTCCTTCTCAGCTATGGTTTGGCACTTTATATTTAAAGTTCTAAATATATGTTTTATACTTATATTTGCCATGATTCAGGTTAATCAGTATATTTTCCTTCTTACACACTGTCAGTTTCATATTTGGGAAATGCATATGAATAAAAAATTATTTTTTTTCTTACCTGAACATTTTTCAAATTGACTTTCTTTCTAAATTGCGGACTGTTAGGCTCGCGGGAGCACAAAATGCTATAATTTATTGCGTCATTTTTGGCGCCAGAATTACGTTTGTTGTCATTTCCGGCGTCTTAGTTGGCGCTGAGAGTTTTCACGTAGTTGCGTCATCTATGACGCTCGTGTTTGTTGCAGACGTTTTTGGCACCAAAAAATATTTTGTCAATTGTGGGCATCATACTTGGCGCTAGTTTTTTTTGGCATTATTTAAGTAATTATTTCTTTTTGATTCTGGTTTCCAGAGGCTTATTCTGTTTGCATTTTTTCCCATTCCTGAAACTGTCATATAAGGAAATTGATAATTTTGCTTTATATGTTGTTTTTTCTATTACATATTGCAAGATGTCTCTATCTGACCCTGTCTCAGAATATACTTCTGGAATGCTGCTGCCTGATGTCGGTTCTACCAAAGCTAAGTGCATTTGTTGTAAACTTGTAGTAACTGTTCCTCCGGCTGTAGTTTGTGTTAGTTGTCATGATAAACTTTCAAAAGCAGACAATATTTCCATTAGTAGTAGTCCATTACCTGTTGTTGTTCCTTCAACATCTAATGTTCAGGATATTCCTGTTAATGTGAGAGAATTTGTTTCTAATTCTATTCAGAAGGCCCTGTCTGTTATACCACCTTCTAATAAACATAAAAGGTCTTTTAAAACTTCTCATAAATTCGATGAATTTTTAAATGACGGACAGCATTCTGATTTATCTATCTCTGATGAGGATCTATCTGGTTCAGAAGATTCTGCCTCAGATATTGACACTGATAAATCTTCATATTTATTTAAAATGGAGTATATTCATTCTTTATTAAAAGAAGTGTTGATTGCATTAGATATGGAGGAGTCTAGTCCTCTTGATATTAAAACCAGTAAGCGTTTAAATTCGGTTTTTAAACCTCATGTAGTTATTCCAGAGGTTTTTCCAGTTCCTGATGCTATTTCAGATGTAATTTCTAGGGAATGGAATAGTCTGGGTACTTCATTTACTCCTTCTTCAAGGTTTAAGAGACTGTACCCTTTGCCGACTAATAGATTGGAGTTTTGGGAAAAGATCCCCAAAGTTGATGGGGCTATCTCTACTCTTGCTAAGCGTACTACTATTCCTACGGGAGATAGTACTTCTTTTAAAGATCCTTTAGATAGGAAGCTTGAATCTTATGTAAGGAAGGCTTATTTATACTCAGGTCATCTTCTTAGGCCTGCTATTTCTTTGGCTGATGTTGCTGCAGCTTCAACTTTTTGGTTGGAAACTTTAGCGCAACAAGTCCCAGATCATAATGTGTATAGCATTGATAAGCTAATTCAACATGCTAATAATTTTATTTGTGATGCCATTTTTGATATCATTAGAATTGATGTCAGGTATATGTCTTTAGCTATTTTAGCTAGAAGAGCTTTATGGCTTAAATCTTGGAATGCGGATATGACTTCTAAGTCATCGTTGCTATCCCTTTCTTTCCAAGGTAATACATTGTTTGGTTCTCAGTTGGATTCTATAATTTCAACTGTCACTGGGGGGAAGGGAGCTTTTTTGCCTCAGGATAAAAAATCTAATGGTAAATTTAGGGCTGCTAACCGTTTTCGTTCCTTTCATCAGAATAAGGAACAGAAACCTGACCCTTCCCCTAAAGGAACAAATAGACAATTGGTCTCTTCACCCAGATGTGTTTCTGCAGATTGTTCAGATGTGGGGGCTTCCAGAAATAGATCTGATGGCTTCTCATCTAAACAGGAAACTTCCCAGGTATCTGTCCAGATCCAGGGATCCTCAGGCGGAAGCAGTGGAAGCGTTGTCACTTCCTTGGAATTATCATCCTGCTTATATCTTTCCGCCTCTAGTTCTTCTTCCAAGAGTGATTTCCAAAATCATAATGGAGTGTTCATTTGTACTGCTGGTGGCTCCAGCATGGCCACACAGGTTTTGGTATGCGGATCTAGTTCGGATGTCCAGTTGCCAACCTTGGCCACTTCCGTTAAGGCCAGACCTTCTATCTCAAGGTCCATTTTTCCATCAGGATCTCAAATCATTAAATTTGAAGGTATGGAAATTGAACACTTAGTGCTTAGTCATAGAGGTTTCTCTGACTCAGTGATTAATACTATGTTGCAGGCTCGCAAATCTGTGTCTAGAAAGATTTACTACAGAGTTTGGAAGACTTATATTTCATGGTGTTCTTCTCATAAATTCTCTTGGCATTATTTTAGAATTCCTAGAATTTTACAGTTTCTTCAGGATGGTTTGGATAAGGGTTTGTCTGCAAGTTCCTTGAAAGGACAAATCTCGGCTCTTTCTGTTCTGTTTCACAGAAAGATTGCTAATCTTCCTGACATTCATTGTTTTGTACAGGCTTTGGTTCATATCAAGCCTGTCATTAAATCAATCTCTCCTCCTTGGAGTCTTAATTTGGTTTTGAGAGCTTTACAGGCTCCTCCGTTTGAGCCTATGCATTCTCTGGACATTAAATTACTTTCTTGGAAAGTATTGTTTCTTTTGGCCATCTCTTCTGCTAGAAGAGTTTCTGAATTATCTGCTATTTCTTGTGAATCTCCTTTTCTGATTTTTCATCAGGATAAGGCGGTTTTGCGGACTTCATTTAAATTTTTACCTAAAGTTGTGAATTCCAACAACATTTGTTGTCCCTTCGTTGTGTCCTAATCCTAAGAATTCTTTGGAAAGATCTTTGCATTCTTTGGATGTGGTTAGAGCTTTGAAATATTATGTTGAAGCTACTAAAGATTTCAGGAAGACTTCTAGTCTATTTGTTATCTTTCCTGGTTCTAGGAAAGGTCAGAAGGCTTCTGCCATTTCTTTGGCTTCTTGGTTAAAGGTTTTGATTCATCATGCTTATTTGGAGTCGGGTAAATCCCCACCTCAGAGGATTACGGCTCATTCTACTAGGTCAGTTTCTACTTCCTGGGCTTTTAAGAATAAAGCTTCTGTTGATCAGATTTGCAAAGCAGCAACTTGGGTCTGCTTTGCATACATTTACTAAATTCTACCATTTTGATGTTTTCTCTTCTTCAGAAGCAGTTTTTGGTAGAAAAGTTCTTCAGGCAGCTGTTTCAGTTTGATTCTTCTGCTTATAATTCAGTTTTTTTCATTATAAAGATTAAAACTTTTTGATTTGGGTTGTGGATTCTTCTTCAGCGGAATTGGCTGTCTTTATTTTTATCCCTCCCTCTCTAGTGACTCTTGCGTGGAGTTCCACATCTTGGGTATTTGCTATCCCATACGTCACTAGCTCATGGACTCTTGCCAATTACATGAAAGAAAACATAATTTATATAAGAACTTACCTGATAAATTCATTTCTTTCATATTGGCAAGAGTCCATGAGGCCCACCCTTTTTGTGGTGGTTATGATTTTTTTGTATAAAGCACAATTATTCCAATTCCTTCTTGATGCTTTCGCTCCTTTCTTATCACCCCACTTCTTGGCTATTCGTTAAACTGAATTGTGGGTGTGGTGGGGGGTGTATGTATAGGCATTTTGAGGTTTGGGAAACTTTGCCCCTCCTGGTTGGAATGTATATCACATATGTCACTAGCTCATGGACTCTTGCCAATAGGAAAGAAATGAATTTATCAGGTAAGTTCTTACATAAATTATGTTTTTTTATCTATCTTTTGACTAGATGTTGATATAAGTACTTCTAAAGCCTTATTTTTGCCCTTGCTTCTGGGTGCAGTAATTTTTGGATTAACCAACGATATTTAAGTTAAATTTGGGACTAATTTAACGTTTTTTGTGCATTTTGGAAAAATTTCTTTTCTTAAAGGCACAGTACACGTTTTTTCTAATGTTTATTTTATGCTATAAATAAGTGTTTAAACGACTTTTGTGGTATTACTAGTCTGTTCAACATGTCTGACATTGAGGTTTCTCATTGTTCTATGTGTTTAGAAGCTATTGTGCAACCCCCTCTAACATTGTGTAACTTTTGTACTGAAAGGACTTTACAATGTAAAAAGCATATTTTAAATAAAGTAAGTGTGCCTAAGGATGATTCTCAGTCTGAAGAGAATCAGGATATGCCATCCATTTCTCCCCAAGTGTCACAACCTTCAACGCCCACACAAGCGACGCCTAGTACTTCTAGTGCGTCTAATTCCTTTACTCTGCAGGAGATGGCTGCAGTTATGTCAACTACCCTAACAGAGGTATTGTCTAGATTACCAGTGTTGCAGTGTAAACGCAGTAGGTCAAGTATTAATGTAAATACTGAATCCTCTGATGCTTTATTAGCTATTTCCGATGTTCCCTCACAGTGCTCTGAGTTGGGGATCAGGGAATTACTGTCTGAGGGTGAAATTTCTGATTCAGGGAATGTTTTGCCTCAGACAGATTTGGATGCTATGTCATTTAAATTTAAGCTTGAACACCTCTGCCTGTTTTTTTAGGGAGGTTTTAGCGATTCTGGATGATTGTGACCCTATTGTGATTCCTCCAGAGAAATTGTGTAAAATGGATAAATATTTGGAAGTACCTACTTACACTGATGTTTTTCCTGTTCCTAAGAGAATTTCGGAAATTGTTAGAAAGGAATAGGATAGACCATTTATATTGTTTTCTCCCCCTCCTAATTTTAAGAAAATGTTTCCCATATCAGATACCATTCGGGACTCATGGCAAACGGTCCCTAAGGTAGAGGGAGCTATATCTACCCTAGCTAAGCGTACTACTATACCCATTGAGGATAGTTGTGCTTTCAAACACCCTATGGATAAGAAATTAGAGGGTCTTCTAAAGAGATTATTTGTTAATCAGGGGTTTCTTTTACAACCTACGGCTTGAAATGTTCCAGTAACTACTAAAGCAGCTTTTTGGTTTGAGGCTCTAGTAGAGTCTCTTAAGGTTGAGATTCCATTAGATGACATCTTAGATAGAATTAAGGCTCTCAAGCTAGCTAATTCTTTTATTACTGATGCCGCTTTTCAAATTTCTAAATTAGCGGCAAAAAATGCAGGATTTGCTATTTTAGCATGTAGGGCATTGTGGTTCAAATCTTGGTCTGCTGATGTGTCATCAAAACATAAGCTTTTAGCTATTCCCTTTAAAGGTAAGACCCTTTTCGGGCCAGAATTGAAGGAAATCATTTCTGATATTACAGGAGGTAAAGGCCATGACCCACCGCAGGATAAATTGGTTAAAATGAGGGGTATACAGAATAATCTTCCTCAAAGCTGGAAGGGAATTTTACCCAATCTAAGTCATTCTGGAGACCTAATCAGAACTGGAATAAGGGTAAACAATTCAAAAAGCCTGCTGCTGCTCCTAAGATAGCATGAAGGGGCGGCCCCCGATCCGGGACTCGATCTAGTAGGGGGCAGACTCTCTTTCTTTGCTCAGGCTTGGGCAAGAGATGTTCAGGATCCCTGGGAGATTTCATCTTTCAAAGTTATCTGCAAACCAGATAAAAAGAGAGGCGTTCTTACGTTGTGTAAAAGACCTTTCTACTATGGGAGTAATTTGTCCAGTTCCAAAATTGGAACAGGGACAGGGGTTTTACTCAAACCTATTTGTGGTTCCCAAAAAAGAGGGAACTTTCAGACCCATTTTAAATCTCAAGTGTCTAAACAAGTTTCTCAGAGTCCCATCGTTCAAGATAGAGACTATGCGAACAATCTTACCAATGATCCAGGAGGGTCAATATATGACTACCGTGGATTTAAAGGATGCTTACCTTCATATTCCAATCCACAAGGATCATCATCGGTTTCTAAGGTTTGCCTTCTTAGACAAACATTATCAGTTTGTGGCTCTTCCTTTCTGGTTGGCCACAGCACCCAGAATCTTCACAAAGGTTCTAGGGTCTCTTTTGGTGTTTCTCAGACCGCGAGGAATAGCGGTGACGCCTTATCTGGATGATATTCTGATTCAGGCGTCAACATATCATTTGATAAACTCTCACACGGACACAGTGTTGTCTTTTCTGAGTACCCATGGCTAGAAGGTGAACATAGAGAAGAGTTCACTTGTCCCACAGACAAGGGTTCCTTTCTTGGAAACTCTGATAGACTCGGTAGCTATGAAAATTTTTCTGATGGAGGTCAGAAAATCAAAGATTCTAAATACTTGCCGAGCACTTCAGTCCATTCCTCGGCCATCAGTGGCTCAGTGTATGGAGGTAATTGGATTTATGGTAGCGGCAATGGACATCGTTCTGTTTGCTCGCTTTCATCTCAGACCACTGCAACTGTGCATGCTCGGACAGTGGAATGGGGATTATGCGGATTTATCTCCTCAGATAAATCTGGATCAAGAGACCAGAAACTCTCTTCTTTAAAGGTTGTCGCCGGATCATCTGTCCCAAGACCCTCGTGGGTGATAGTGACAACAGATGCCAGCCTTCTGGGCTGGGGTGCAGTTTGGAACTCCCTGAAGACTCAAGTGGAGTCTCTACTTCCAATCAATATTCTGGAACTGAGAGCAATATTCAATACGCTTCAGACGTGGCCTCAGTTGGCTTCGGCCAAATTCATCAGATTCCAGTCGGATAACATCACAACTGTGGCATTTATCAATCATCAGGGGGGAACAAGGAGTGCCTTAGCGATGATAGAGGTATCCAAGATAATCAGTTGGGCGGAGGCCCACTCTTGTCCTCTGTCAGCAATCTACATCCCAGGAGTCGAGAACTGGGTAGCAGATTTTCTAAGTCAGCAGACTTTTCATCCGGGGGAGTGGGAACTTCACCCGGAGGTATTTGCCTCATTGATTCTCAGATGGGGCAGACCAGAATTGGATTTGATGGCATCTCGTCAGAATGCCAAGCTTCCAAGATACGGATCCCGGTCAAGGGATCCTCAGGCCAAACTGATAGATGCCTTGACAGTACCTTGGTTGTTCAGCCTAGCTTATATGTTTCCGCCATTTCCTCTCCTCCCACGCGTGATTGCTCGAATCAAACAGGAGAGAGCTTCAGTGATCCTGATAGCGCCTGTGTGGCTACGCAGGACTTGGTATGCAGATCTAGTTGACTTGTCCTCTCTGCCACAGTGGAAACTTCCGTTGAGATAGGACCTTCTCATTCAAGGTCCTTTCCAACATCCAAATCTAATTTATCTGCAACTGACTGCGTGGAGATTGAACGCTTGATTTGATTGAAGCGAGGATTCTCTGATTCAGTTATCAATACTTTGATACAGGCTAGAAAGCCTGTCACTAGAAAAATCTATCATAAAATATGGAGTAAATATCTTTATTGGTGTGAATCCAAGGTTTACTCATGGAGTAAAGTTAGGATTCCTAGGATTTTGTCTATTCTCCAAGAAGGATTGGAGAAAGGGTTATCAGCAAGTTCCTTAAAGGGACAAATTTCAGCTTTGTCAATTCTGTTTCACAAACGTGTGGCAAATGTATCAGATGTTCAGTCTTTTTGTCAGGCTCTATCTAGAATTAAGCCTTTATTTAGACCTATTACTCCTCCCTGGAGTTTGAATTTAGTTCTTCGAGTTCTGCAAGGGGTTCCGTTTAAACCTATGCATTCCATAAATATTAAACTATTATCTTGGAAAGTTCTGTTTTTTGTTGTTATTTCTTCTGCTCGAAGAGTTTCTGAGCTTTCAGCATTATAGTGTGATTCGCCTTATCTCATATTTCATTCTGATAAGGTGGTTTTACGTACCAAACCTGGGTTCCTTCCTAAGGTTGTTTCGAATAAGAATATTAATCAGGAAATTGTTGTTCCTTCCTTGTGTCCTAATCCTTCTTCTAAGAAGGAGCGTCTGTTACATAACTTGGACGTGGTCCGTGCCTTAAAGTTTTACTTACAGGCAACTAAGGATTTCCGTCAATCATCTTCATTATTCATTGTTTATTCTGGAAAGCGTAGGGGTCAGAAAGCTACGGCTACCTCTCTTTCTTTTTGGCTGAGAAGTATCATCCGCCTGGCATATGAGACTGCTGGACAGCAGCCTCCTGAAAGAATTATGGCTCATTCTACTAGGGCTGTGGCTTCCACATGGGCTTTTAAAAACGATGCATCTGTGGAACAGATTTGTAAGGCTGCGACTTGGTCGTCCCTTTACACTTTTTCCAAATTTTCCAAATTTGATACTTTTGCTTCTTCTGAGGCTATCTTTGGGAGAAAGTTTCTTCAAGCAGTGGTGCCTTCCGTTTAGGTTCCTGTCTTTTCCCTCCCTTTCATCTGTGTCCTATTGCTTTGGTATTGGTTTCCCACAAGTAAGGATGAAATCCATGGACTCATCATATCTTTGTAAAAGAAAACGAAATTTATGCTTACCTGATAAATTACTTTCTTTTACGATATGATGAGTCCACAGCCCACCCTGTTCTTTTTAAGACAGTTTTTCTTTATATTTTTTGTAAATTCAGTCACCTCTGCACCTTTTAGCCTTTCCTTTTTCTCTTCCTATACCTTCGGACCGAATGACTGAGGGTGGAGGGGAAGGGGAGGGGCTATATATATACAGCTCTGCTGTGGTGCTCTTTGCCACTTCCTGTTAGCAGGAGGTTAATATCCCACAAGTAAGGATGAAATCCGTGGACTCGTCATATCTTAAAAGAAAGTAATTTATCAGGTAAGCATAAATTTTGTTTTTTCAGAATTTTGTTTATTTAATTTAATTGTAATTAATTGTAGGTAGTTTAGGTAATTAGTTTAATTATAGTGTAGTTTAGGAAACAATGTGGCTGCGTTAGGAGATGAACGCTGCTTTTTTGCAGGTGTTTTTTGCAGGTATTAGGGTTTTTTTCAGCCAGCTCAGCTCCATTGTTTCCTATGGGGAAATCGTGCACGAGCACGTTTTGCCAGCTTACCGCTACCGCAAGCAACGCTGGTATTGAGGTGAGATGTGGAGCTAAATTTTGCTCAAAGCTCACTTTTCTGAGGCTAACGCCGGCTTGCAGAAAACCTGTAATACCAGCGTTGTCTTAAGAGAGCGGTAAGAAAAAAGGAGCGTTAGCAACGCACCCCTGTTACCGCAAAACTCGTAATCTCGCCGAGTGTAACGCAAGATTTCCTTAACTCCATTGTTATTTATTACATTTTTTAAATTTAAGCTCACTGGTATGTAAACTAACAAATTAAAGTATTAGTGGTGTTTGTTTTACAACTTTATATATTAGGTGGAGAAAATTAAAGAATTATATATTTATGTCAGTGATTTTTAAA
The DNA here is from genome assembly GCF_027579735.1 of Bombina bombina. NCBI lineage: Eukaryota > Metazoa > Chordata > Amphibia > Anura > Bombinatoridae > Bombina > Bombina bombina. Next base: position 335,078,995 of record NC_069505.1, read on the forward strand.
AAGTATATTTTTTCTGTATTGACTTGTGTTAAATAATACAAATGGTGAATTTAGTCCCAAAGTTCTGACTTAAAGCATGTGAAAAAAGCAGAAAAATTCACTGTTTCAGTTATCACTTGAAGGAGCATGAACCAATTTGAGATTGTAATATGAAATATTTAATGATATGCAGTAAAAAAAATGTCAATGTACTTTATTTTTCAATATTTAACTCTGAAAAGTTTTGGCTTTCCTATTCTGAGAACTGGAAGAGCACACTGCAGACATCACAAGCCCAACCCTGCTACATACCTGTCCCTAACTGACCTCAGCAGAGGTGATAAGATACTCCAAAATAAAGTAGGTTTTGCTAACAAAATGACAGCAGCTAGCCTTGTGTACTCCTTTAACAAGTCTGAATTGGCTCCTCCTGATAGGCTAAGTGCTGAAAAGAGTTTGGCCTTAGAAAAAAAACAGCTGCAGTACACAAGGTGTACATTTATTTAAACATATTCACACTTGGCTTGTGTGTTAATTTATTTCAGTACTACAGAAAAGTCTTGCAATTATAAGGTATGTTATGCTTCTATAACTAAAATTCAAAACACATAAGCTCTGTGTCGAATGATACTACATGCCAATACAATGAATAAAAAAAAATATTAATGTATCACTAAAACTTTCAAATTTTAAAAAGGTGCATTGCTTATCCAATTCAGTGTTCATTATTTAAGGACTTGTTTCATCCTCTAGAGGCCTGAGAGATTTGTTTTTTATAAATCTCTATTGCTTTGAACTTTATTGAAATACATGCACACACGAAAACTTTATATTGTTTATTTTTTAGCTGAAATTCAACTTTCATATGAGGGCTTTTCATTTTTTTTTTTATTAAAATATTCCCTAATTAATTCCCACGGTTTCCAATATAATTTGTATGCCGACGACAAACAAATCTACTTCTCTGCACCAAACCTATCTCCTTCCTTGCTAACCCGTGTCACTAACTGTCTTTCTCACATATCTTCCTGGATGTCCTCTCACTAACTCAAGCTAAATCTCTCCAAAACTGAGCTCCTTATTTTCCCCCCTTCTTCCAAAATCTCCACCCCCAATCTCTCTATAACTGTCGAGAACTCCATCACTACCCCTACCCCGCATGCCCGATGTCTTGGGGGTCACATTTGACTCAGGTCTTTCTTTCACTCCTCACATTCAGTCCTTGGCTAAAGCCTGCCGCTTCCACCTTAAAAACATCCCTAAAATTAGACATTTCCTTACACAAGACACAACTAAGATTTTAATCCACTCTCTCTCATCCTTTCCTGCCTCGATTAATGCAACTCTGTCCTCTCTGGTCTCCCCACCTGCCACCTAGCTCCTTTACAATCCATAATGAATGCCTCTGCCAGACTCATCTTCCTTACACTTCGCCCTTCATCTGCTGCTCCTCTCTGCCAATCCCTTCACTGGCTTCCTCTTGCCTCTAGGATCAAACACAAAATTCTCACTCTGACATACAAAGCCCTCAACTGCACTGCTCCCCCCTATATCTCAGACCTTGTCTCCAAGGTCTGAGACAAGGTCTCTGCTCATGACCTCTTACTCTCCTCATCTCTTGTTACCTCCTCACACTCCCATTTACAGGACTTCTCCAGACTGATTCCCATCTTGTGGAACTCCCTGCCTCGCTCCACAAGTCTCTCCCCTAGTTTTGAAAACAAGCGCTCCCTAAAGACTCTACTGTTCAGGGATGCATACAACCTAAATTAACCTTTCCTTATACCAGTTCCTCTCCTCCGTTGCTATCCCCTGAACCCCCTTAGCATGTAAGCCTAAGAGTCCAGCTGTTTGTAGATCACCTTCTTAAGAGCTGACTACAACAGTGCGACTCTTGGCAGGGCCATCTACCCGTTTGATCCCTAAAAAGTTTAGTTGTACTCTGCCTTTGTTTATAGCGCTGCAGAATCTGTTGGCGCTCTACAAATAACCAATAATAATAATAACTGGGACATGGCAGATATGCCAGAAGGGATAGTGTAATGATAACTGTAAAACTGGGATGTAACTATAGAGGTCTCAACTGAGATGGGGCCTACACTCTTATGGGACCTTTATAGCTTTGCAATCATTAGTGGTGTCTGGTGGGTTAAAGACTTCACCTTCATCATATCTGTCCCCTCTGTGTGTCCCGTCCCCCCCACCCTCCACAAAACATGGCTCACAGTTTAAAGAAAGTGTATGGATTTGCCTTTACAATATGTTTGCAGTGTTTTCAAGATGGCTGTCACATTTTTGTACAGGAAGTCTGGGAAAGCGCATTTCCTCTGGTGCAGAGAAACCAAGAGTGAAGGATGAATCAAAGTCACAGAAAAGCAGCTCCTCTGTTTTTCACATTTGGCTGCTGGCTCAACGTCTGCAAGCTGCCAGGGCTCTGCTGAAATTGGGGCTCCACCATAGCCTTTGCCCTGTGGCTCAAAAATAAATAACAATTTTACTTTATTGAAGTAATGATATTCAGTATTAATGAAAACAACAGCACTGGTGATATTTTGTATTGCCAGCCCCCTTTAGCCATTGTATGTAATCATGTATTTTTCTAATTATGGTCTTATAAATATGATTTGGAGAGATGCATGTTATACATTGGTTCTTATAGAGATTATAACCCCATATTATGCTAAACAAATTTAGATTCATTGTTAGGGAAGTGCTCTTCAGAAAGTCTTTCCAGATGTGGGTTATAGCTACAAATGGAAGTAGAAAAAACAACCCAGCGCTGAGATCTAATACACAAAGCTGCTGTAAAGGAGAAGGTTTCCCCACAAAACCTTAACAGTGCTAGTATAGGAAAATTACAATATCTGCAGAGCCTGCAGATTTGTAATGGATTACAGCTGTGCTGCCTAAATGGTAGCTTAATGTGTAAAAATTGCTTTTTTAAAGACCCTATATAGGTAAAATATAATATTTTAATTGAACTAGTTGGTTAAAAGAATATATATATATATATATATATATATATATATATATATATATATATATATATATATACATAAATCACTGTGCACAGTGGTAATGGATAACAATAAAAGCACAGAAAAACACAAAATTGCACATCAGAAAAGCATAAATAGCACACAGCACATACTCATTATCTGGACCTACAAGACATATATAACAGTAAAAACTCATTTTTTTGTAACAGAGAAGTGGTCTTAATGTTTAGCAGTCTTTTCTCCAACATTGGTGTGTCCGGTCCACGGCGTCATCCTTACTTGTGGGATATTCTATTCCCCAACAGGAAATGGCAAAGAGTCCCAGCAAAGCTGGTCACATGATCCCTCCTAGGCTCCGCCCACCCCAGTCATTCTCTTTGCCATTGCACAGGCAACATCTCCACGGAGATGGTTAAGAGTTTTTTGGTGTTTAAATGTAGTTTTTATTCTTCTATCAAGTGTTTGTTATTTTAAAATAGTGCTGGTATATACTATTTACTCTGAAACAGAAAAGGAGGAAGATTTCTGTTTGTAAGAGGAAGATGATTTTAGCAGACAGTAACTAAAATCGGTTGCTGTTTCCACATAGGACTGTTGAGATGAAGTAACTTCAGTTGGGGGAAACAGTTAGCAGACTTTTCTGCTTAAGGTATGACTAGCCATATTTCTAACAAGACTGTGTAATGCTGGAAGGCTGTCATTTCCCCTCATGGGGACCGGTAAGCCATTTTCTTAGTCAAAAACAAACAGAATAAAGGGCTTATTATGGGCTTAAAAACTGGTAGACATTTTTATGGGCTAAATCGATTGCTTTATTTGTGCATATTATTCAAATTTAGGCTAGCAATTGACATTTATAATCTTGGGGAACGTTTATAAAACGGCAGGCACTGTATTGGACACCTTTTTCAGTCAGGGGGCCTTTCTAGTCATAGACTGAGCCTCATTTTCACGCCATTAATGCGCAGTTGTTTTTTGAGAACAGGGCATGCAGATGCATGTGTGTGGATCTAAGAATCTCTGAAAAAGCTTTTAGAAGGCGTCATTTGGTATCGTATTCCCCTCAGGGCTTGGTTGGGTCTTAGCAAAGACTGTATCTGGGACTGTATAGGGGTTAAATTGAAAAACGGCTCCGGTTCCGTTATTTTAAGGGTTAAAGCTCTGAAATTTGGTGTGCAATACTTTTAAGGCTTTAAGACACTGTGGTGAAAATTTGGTAATTTTTGAACAATTCCTTCATACTTTTTCACATATTCAGTAATAAAGTGTTTTCTGTTTGAAATTTAAAGTGACAGTAACGGTTTTATTTTAAAACGTTTTTTGTGCATTGTTGACAAGTTTAAGCCTGTTTAACATGTCTATACCTTCAGATAAGCTATGTTCTATATGTATGAAAGCCAATGTGTCTCCCCATTTAAATTTATGTGATAATTGTGCCATAGCGTCCAAACAAAGTAAGGACAGTACTGCCACAAATAATGATATTGCCCAAGATGATTCCTCAAATGAGGGGAGTAAACATGATACTACATAATCTCCTACTGTGTCTACACCAGTTTTGCCCATGCAGGAGGCCCCTAGTACATCTAGTGCGCCAATACTTATTACCATGCAACAATTAACGGCTGTAATGGATAACTCCATAGCATATCTTTTATCCAAAATGCCTACTTATCAGAGAAAGCGCGATTGCTCTGTTTTAAACACTGAAGAGCAAGAGGACGCTGATGATAATTGTTCTGTCATACCCTCACACCAATCTGAAGGGGCCATGAGGGAGGTTTTGTCTGAGGGAGAAATTTCAGATTCAGGAAAAATTTCTCATCAAGCTGAACCTGATGTTGTGACATTTAAATTTAAATTAGAACATCTCCGTGCACTGCTTAAGGAGGTGTTATCTACTCTGGATGATTGTGACAATTTGGTCATTCCAGAGAAATTATGCAAGATGGACAGGTTCCTAGAGGTTCCGGTGCCCCCCGACGCTTTTCCTATACCCAAGCGGGTGGCGGACATAGTAAATAAAGAGTGGGAAAAGCCCGGCATACCTTTTGTTCCTCCCCCTATATTTAAGAAATTATTTCCTATGGTCGACCCCAGAAAGGACTTATGGCAGACAGTCCCCAAGGTCGAGGGGGCAGTTTCTACTCTAAACAAACGCACTACTATTCCTATCGAAGATAGTTGTGCTTTCAAAGATCCTATGGATAAAAAATTGGAAGGTTTGTTAAAAAGATTTTTGTACAGCAAGGCTACCTTCTACAACCAATTTCATGCATTGTTCCTGTCACTACGGCAGCGTGGTTCTGGTTCGAGGAACTAGAAAAGTTGCTCAGTAGAGAAACTCCATATGAGGAGGTTATGGACAGAGTTCACGCACTTAAATTGGCTAACTCTTTTATTTTAGATGCCGCTTTGCAATTAGAAAAATTAGCAGCGAAAAATTCAGGGTTTGCTATTGTGGCGCGCAGAGCGCTTTGGCTAAAGTCTTGGTCAGCGGATGTGTCATCCAAGACAAAATTACTTAACATTCCTTTCAAAGGTAAAACTTTATTTGGACCTGATTTGAAAGAGATTATTTCAGACATCACTGGGGGAAAGGGCCACGCCCTTCCACAGGATAGGTCTTTTAAGACTAAAAATAAGCCTAATTTTCGTCCCTTTCGCAGAAATGGACCAGCCTCTAATTCTGCATCCTCTAAGCAAGAGGGTAATGCCTCACAACCCAAACCAGCCTGGAAACCAATGCAAGGCTGGAACAAAGGTAAGCAGGCCAAGAAGCCTGCCACTGCTAACAAGACAGCATGAAGGAGTAGCCCCCGATCCGGGACCGGATCTGGTGGGGGGCAGACTCTCTCTATTTGCTCAGGCTTGGGCAAGAGATGTTCAGGATCCTTGGGCGCTAGAAATAGTTTCTCAAGGTTATCTCCTGGAATTCAAGGAACTACCCCTAAGGGGAAGGTTCCACAAGTCTCACTTATCCTCAAACCAAATAAAGAGACAGGCATTCTTACATTGTGTAGAAGACATGTTAAAGATGGGAGTGATACACCCAGTTCCAATAAAGGAACAAGGAATGGGATTTTTTTCCAATCTGTCCGTAGTTCCCAAAAAAGAGGGAACGTTCAGACCAATTTTGGATTTGAAGATCCTAAACAAATTTCTCAGGGTACCATCGTTCAAAATGGAAACTATTCGAACGATTCTACCCACCATCCAGGAAAGTCAATTTATGACTACCGTGGATCTAAAGGATGCGTACCTACATATCCCTATCCACAAGGAACATCATCAGTTCCTAAGGTTCGCTTTTCTGGACAAACATTACCAGTTTGTGGCTCTTCCATTCGGATTAGCCACTGCTCCAAGGATTTTCACAAAGGTGCTAGGGTCCCTTCTAGCGGTTCTAAGACCAAGGGGCATTGCAGTAGTACCTTACTTGGACGACATTCTAATACAAGCGTTGTCCCTGTCAAGGGCAAAGGCTCATACGGACATCGTTCTAGCCTTTCTCACATCTCACGGATGGAAGGTGAACAAAGAAAAGAGTTCTCTGTCCCCGTCAACAAGAGTTCCCTTCTTGGGAACAATAATAGATTCCTTAGAAATGAGGATTTTTCTGACAGAGGTCAGAAAATCAAAACTTCTAAGCTCTTGTCAAGTGCTTCATTCTGTTCCTCGTCCTTCCATAGCGCAGTGCATGGAAGTAATAGGATTGATGGTTGCAACAATGGACATAGTTCCTTTTGCACAAATTCATCTAAGACCATTACAACTGTGCATGCTCAAACAGTGGAATGGGGATTATACAGACTTGTCTCCAATGATTCAAGTAGATCAAAAGACCAGAGATTCACTCCGTTGGTGGCTGACCCTGGACCATCTGTCCCAGGGAATGAGCTTCCGCAGGCCAGAGTGGGTCATTGTCACGACCGACGCCAGTCTAGTGGGCTGGGGTGCGGTCTGGGAATCCCTGAAAGCTCAGGGTCTATGGTCTCGGGAAGAGTCTCTTCTCCCGATAAACATTCTGGAACTGAGAGCGATATTCAATGCTCTCAGAGCTTGGCCTCAACTAGCAAAGGCCAAATTCATAAGGTTCCAATCAGACAACATGACGACTGTTGCTTATATCAATCATCAAGGGGGAACAAAGAGTTCCCTGGCGATGAAAGAAGTGACCAAAATAATTCAATGGGCGGAGGATCACTCCTGCCACTTGTCTGCGATCCACATCCCAGGAGTGGAAAATTGGGAAGCGGATTTTCTGAGTCGTCAGACATTTCATCCGGGGGAGTGGGAACTCCATCCGGAAATCTTTGCCCAAATAACTCAATTATGGGGCATTCCAGACATGGATCTGATGGCGTCTCGTCAGAACTTCAAGGTTCCTTGCTACGGGTCCAGATCCAGGGATCCCAAGGCGAATCTAGTAGATGCACTAGTAGCACCTTGGACTTTCAACCTAGCTTACGTATTCCCACCGTTTCCTCTCATTCCCAGGCTGGTAGCCAGGATCAATCAGGAGAGGGCCTCTGTGATCTTGATAGCTCCTGCGTGGCCACGCAGGACTTGGTATGCAGACCTGGTGAATATGTCATCGGCTCCTCCATGGAAGCTACCTTTGAGACAGGACCTTCTTGTTCAAGGTCCATTCGAACACCCAAATCTGGTCTCCCTCCAACTGACGGCTTGGAGATTGAACGCTTGATTCTATCAAAGTGTGGGTTTTCAGATTCGGTGATAGATACTCTGGTTCAGGCCAGAAAACCTGTAACTAGAAGAATTTACCATAAAATATGGAAAAAATATATCTGTTGGTGTGAATCCAAAGGATTCCCATGGAATAAGATAAAAATTCCTAAGATTCTCTCCTTTCTTCAAGAAGGTTTGGAGAAAGGATTATCTGCAAGTTCCCTAAAGGGACAGATCTCTGCTTTATCTGTCTTACTACACAAAAGACTGGCAGCTGTGCCATATGTTCAAGCATTTGTTCAGGCTCTGGTTACGATCAAGCCTGTTTACAGACCTTTGACTCCTCCCTGGAGTCTAAATCTAGTTCTTTCAGTTCTTCAAGGGGTTCCGTTTGAACCCTTACATTCCATAGATATTAAGTTACTATCTTGGAAAGTTTTGTTTTTGGTTGCAATTTCTTCTGCTAGAAGAGTTTCAGAGTTATCTGCTCTGCAGTGTTCTCCTCCTTATCTGGTGTTCCATGCAGATAAGGTGGTTTTGCGTACTAAGCCTGGTTTTCTTCCTAAAGTTGTTTCTAACAAAAATATTAACCAGGAGATAGTTGTACCTTCTTTGTGTCCGAATCCAGTTTCAAAGTAGGAACGTTTGTTACACAATTTGGACGTTGTCCGTGCTCTAAAGTTCTATTTAGAGGCTACTAAAGATTTCAGACAAACATCTTCCTTGTTTGCTGTTTATTCTGGTAAAAGGAGAGGTCAAAAAGCGACTTCTACCTCTCTTTCCTTTTGGCTTAAAAGCATCATCCGATTGGCTTATGAGACTGCCGGACGGCAGCCTCCTGAAAGAATCACAGCTCACTCCACTAGGGCTGTGGCTTCCACATGGGCCTTCAAGAACGAGGCTTCTGTTGACCAGATATGTAAGGCAGCGACTTGGTCTTCACTGCACACTTTTGCCAAATTTTACAAATTTGATACTTTTGCCTCTTCGGAGGCTATTTTTGGGAGAAAGGTTTTGCAAGCTGTGGTTCCTTCCGTTTAGGTGACCTGATTTGCTCCCTCCCTTCATCCGTGTCCTAAAGCTTTGGTATTGGTTCCCACAAGTAAGGATGACGCCGTGGACCGGACACACCAATGTTGGAGAAAACAGAATTTATGCTTACCTGATAAATTACTTTCTCCAACGGTGTGTCCGGTCCACGGCCCGCCCTGGTTTTTTAATCAGGTCTGATGAATTATTTTCTCTAACTACAGTCACCACGGTATCATATGGTTTCTCCTATATATATTTCCTCCTGTCCGTCGGTCGAATGACTGGGGTGGGCGGAGCCTAGGAGGGATCATGTGACCAGCTTTGCTGGGACTCTTTGCCATTTCCTGTTGGGGAAGAGAATATCCCACAAGTAAGGATGACGCCGTGGACCGGACACACCGTTGGAGAAAGTAATTTATCAGGTAAGCATAAATTCTGTTATTCAGCTGTTAAAAGTTTGTTGGTTAGTTGTATGTGAATGGCTGGTTAAACAATTTCATCTTTAGCCGGTATTAGCTGCATTAGTTTGAAGTCATAAAGCTGCAGAGGGTGGGCGAGAGAGAGGACAGGGAAATCCTTTAAAGCATATAAAATTCACAACGGCAAGGTGTACATTTATACTTACACCGGAAGCCGTATGTTATCCTCCTGTGATCGTATCAGAACCTCGGATCAACTGTTTCCCCTCTGGGTCTCTGTAGTATTGATGGTTTGTGAAGTGCCGCTCCTGAATTTAGTTAGAATAAACTCCTGCGGCGTCAGTTTTCCTGAAGACTACAGATGAATCGATCTCTCACGGATAGAGAGATAGCTACAAATGTCCTGTTTTATATTACTACATTTTAGAAACTCCAATACTATTAAGATTCAGTAAATAAAATCTAAGGTGATTACAATACTCATTTCACTTGGTACAATATATTATTCCGTTAAACAAGATGTCTATTCATTTTTAGACTTTATTGTGTTTTTAAAAGCAGTGAGGTTTGAAATCCAAATTTCAATACAAAATTTAACTTTTTTTATTCCTTTCTTTGTAAAAATACGAAACAAAAGTTAAAATAGATAAAAACATATTCTGAGATACTTTATTGAACTGCGTTATTCTTTCCATAGCTGCTAGAAATGTAGTGAATGCCTCTTAGAAAAGCTTTTTATTGTTTTACTAATCAGGGGAAAAAGCTATTAGTCAATATCACTATTGTTTTACTTATCAGGGGAAAAAGCTATTAGTCAATATCACTATTGTTTTACTAATCAGGGGAAAAAGCTCCTAGTCAATATCTCTATTGTTTTACTAATCAGGGGAAAAGCTCCTAGTCAATATCACTATTGTTTTACTAATCAGGGGGAAAAGCTATTAGTCAATATCACTATTGATTTACTAATCAGGGGAAAAAGCTCCTAGTCAATATCACTATTGTTTTACTAATCAGGGGAAAAAGCTATTAGTCAATATCACTATTGATTTACTAATCAGGGGAAAAAGCTCCTAGTCAATATCACTATTGTTTTACTAATCAGGGGGAAAGGCTCCTAGTCAATGTCACTATTGTTTTACTAATCAGGGGAAAAAGCTCCTAGTCAATATCACTATTGTTTTACTAATCAGGGGAAAAGCTCCTAGTCAATATCACTATTGTTTTACTAATCAGGGGAAAAAGCTCCTAGTCAATATCACTATTGTTTTACTAATCAGGGGGAAAATCTATTAGTCAATATCACTACTGTTTTACTAATCAGGGGGAAAAGCCAATAGTTAATATCACTATTGTTTTACTAATCAGGGGAAAAAGCTATTAGTCAATATCACTATTGTTTTACTAATCAGGGGAAAAAGCTCCTAGTCAATATCACTATTGTTTTACTAATCAGGGGAAAAAGCTCCTAGTCAATATCACTATTGTTTTACTAATCAGGGGAAAAAGCTATTAGTCAATATCACTATTGATTTACTAATCAGGGGAAAAAGCTCCTAGTCAATATCACTATTGTTTTACTAATCAGGGGGAAAGGCTCCTAGTCAATGTCACTATTGTTTTACTAATCAGGGGAAAAAGCTCCTAGTCAATATCACTATTGTTTTACTAATCAGGGGAAAAGCTCCTAGTCAATATCACTATTGTTTTACTAATCAGGGGAAAAAGCTCCTAGTCAATATCACTATTGTTTTACTAATCAGGGGAAAAAGCTATTAGTCAATATCACTATTGTTTTACTAATCAGGGGAAAAAGCTCCTAGTCAATATCACTATTGTTTTACTAATCAGGTGAAAAAGCTATTAGTCAATATCACTTCTGTTTTACTAATCAGGGGGAAAAGCCATTAGTTAATATCACTATTGTTTTACTAATCAGGGGAAAAAGCTATTAGTCAATATCACTATTGTTTTACTAATCAGGGGAAAAAGCTCCTAGTCAATATCACTATTGTTTTACTAATCAGGGGAAAAAGCTCCTAGTCAATATCACTATTGTTTTACTAATCAGGGGAAAAAGCTATTAGTCAATATCACTATTGTTTTACTAATCGGGAAAAAGCTCCTAGTCAATATCACTATTGTTTTACTAATCAGGGGGAAAGGCTCCTAGTCAATGTCACTATTGTTTTACTAATAAGGGGAAAAGCTCCTAGTCAATATCACTATTGTTTTACTAATCAGGGGGAAAAGCTCCTAGTCAATATCACTATTGTTTTACTAATCAGGGGAAAAAGCTATTAGTCAATATCACTATTGTTTTACTAATCAGGGGAAAAAGCTATTAGTCAATATCACTATTGTTTTACTAATCAGGGGGAAAGGCTCCTAGTCAATGTCACTATTGTTTTACTAATAAGGGGAAAAGCTCCTAGTCAATATCACTATTGTTTTACTAATCAGGGGAAAAAGCTATTAGTCAATATCACTATTGTTTTACTAATCAGGGGAAAAAGCTACTAGTCAATATCACTATTGTTTTACTAATCAGGGGAAAAAGCTACTAGTCAATATCACTATTGTTTTACTAATCAGGGGAAAAAGCTCCTAGTCAATATCACTATTGTTTTACTAATCAGGGGAAAAAGCTACTAGTTAACATCACTATTGTTTTACTAATCAAGGGGTAAAATATACTAGTCAACATCACTATTGTTTTTCTAATCAGGGGAAAAAGCTCCTAATCAATATCACTATTGTTTTACTAATCAGGGGAAAAAGCTCCTAGTCAATATCACTATTGTTTTACTAATCAGGGGAAAAGCTCCCAGTCAATATCACTATTGTTTTACTAATCAGGGAAAAAAGCTACAAGTCAATATCACTATTGTTTTACTAATCAGGGGAAAAGCTCCGAGTCAATATCACTATTGTTTTACTAACCAGGGGAAAAAGCTCCTAGTCAATATCACTATTGTTTTACTTATGAGGGGAAAAAGCTACTAGTCAATATCACTATTGTTTTACTAATCAGGGGAAAAAGCTCCTAGTCAATATCACTGTTGTTTTACTAATCAGGGGAAAAAGCTCCTAGTCAATATCACTATTGATTTACTAATCAGGGGAAAAAGCTACTAGTCAATATCACTATTGTTTTACTAATCAAGGGGTAAAATATACTAGTCAATATAACTATTGTTTTACTAATCAGGGGGAAAAGCTACTAGTCAATATCACTATTGTTTTACTAATCAGGGGAAAAAGCTCCTTGTCAATATCACTGTTGTTTTACTAATCAGGGGAAAAAGCTACTAATAAATATCACTATTGTTTTACTAATCAGGGGAAAAGCTCCTAGTCAATATCACTATTGTTTTGTGAAATAAATGTGATAAAATAATAAACCAAAGATGGAGATTAACAAAGTATACTGTAGTGTAAACTAAATACTTATAAAAGTTCTTATAAGGATATGTGTGTTCTTTCGAGATCTTCACGCTTCTATTTTCTTTTAATCCTCATATGAAAAGAAAGAAAGAGATGCCACATAGCGTAACTCTGTAACTTTTTCAAAATGCAGAATGCTTGTTTACAAATGCTTACTCACATGAGATGGAGCTATAGCCAAGCTCAGGTTTATGCGCACACCCAGTGTTATACTGTTGGGTAAACAGTTGCTTGAACAGGATTTTTGTAAAAAAGGATTTATTTAAAATACAAGTATAAAAAGCGCCACAAGAGCTGCAGGAACCACCAAATACAAATAGGATCGGCAATACAATCAAGTAATTGCTCACATTGAGCTTATACACAATACTAGAGACCGTGGTAAGGAGTGCAGAAACTTAACCACACAACCTTCCCTTAAGAGTCCAGCATATGTTGCTCTCCTTACTGGTGTGCAGATTCTTGGAAGGACGCCAAAGAATAAGAAACAATGTATCCGACGTACGTTTCGCAAAAGAGCTTTTTCCTCTTCTGTTCTAGAGAAAAAGTTAATTATGGCTTAATTAAATTTCTGTTCATGAGCTATTTTTTATTAACATTCAGACTAGATTCAGACTAGATTACGAGTTTTGCGTTAGAGGCTATGCGGTGCTAACAAGCAGTTTATGCTCACCGCTCACTTACAAACAGCGCTGGTATTACGGGTTTTTACAAACCCGGCGTTAACAGACAAAAAGTGAGCGTAGAGCAAAATTTTGCTCCACATCTCACTCCAATACCAGCGCTGCTTACGTTAGCGGTGAGCTGGTGTAAAGTGCTCGTGCACGATTTCCCCATAGGAATCAACGGGGCGAGCCGGCTGAAAAAAAGTCTAACACCTCCAAAAAAGCAGCGTTTAGCTCCTAACGCAGCCCCATTGATTCCTATGGGGAAATAAAATTTATGTTTACACCTAACACCCTAACATGAACCCCAAGTCTAAACACCCCTAATCTTACACTTATTAACCCCTAATCTGCCGCCCCCGACTTCGCCGACACCTACATTATAACTATTAACCCCTAATCTGCCGCCCCCAACACCGCCGCCACTATTCTAAATGTACTAACCCCTAAACCTAAGTATAACCCTAACCCCCCCTAACTTAAATATAATTTAAATAAATCTAAATACAATTCCTATCATTAACTAAATTATTCCTATTTAAACGAAATACTTACCTGTAAAATAAACCCTAAGTTAGCTACAATATAACTAATAGTTACATTGTATCTAGCTTAGGGTTTATTTTTATTTTACAGGCAAGTTTGTATTTATTTTAACAAAGTAGAATAGTTACTAAATAGTTATTAACTATTTAATAAATACCTAGCTAAAATAAATACAAATTTACCTGTAAAATAAAACCTAACCTAAGTTACACTAACACCTAACACTACACTATAATTAAATTATTTCCCTAAATTAAATACAATTAAATAAAATTAGCTAAATTACAAAAAAAACACACTAAATTACAGAAAATAATAAACAAATTACAAGATTTTTAAACTAATTACACCTAATCTAATCCCCCTAACAAAATAAAAAAGCCCCCCAAAATAAAAAAGCCCTACCTTACACTAAATTACAAATAGCCCTTAAAAGGGCCTTTTACGGGGCATTGCCCCAAAGTAATCAGCTCTTTTACCTGTAAAAAAAAATTACAAATCCTCCCCCCAACATTAAAGCCCACCACCCACACAACCAACCCTACTCTAAAACCCACCCAACACCCCCTTAAAAAAACCTAACACTAACCCCTTGAAGATCACCTTACCGGGAGAAGTCTTCATCCAACCGGGCCGAAGTCCTCAAGGAAGCCGGGAGAAGTCTTCATCCAAGCCGGGCGAAGTGGTCCTCCAGACGGGCAGAAGTCTTCATCCAGACGGCATCTTCTATCTTCATCCATCCGGCGCGGAGCGGGTCCATCTTCAAGACATCCGACGTGGAGCATCCTCTTCATCCGACGGCTAACACTGAATGAAGGTTCCCTTAAATGACGTCATCCAAGATGGCGTCCCTTCAATTCCGATTGGCTGATAGAATTCTATCAGCCAATCGGAATTAAGGTAGAAAAAATCCTATTGGCTGATGCAATCAGCCAATAGGATTGAACGTCAATCCTATTGGCTGATCCAATCAGCCAATAGGAATGAGCTGACATTCTATTGGCTGTTCCAATCAGCCAATAGAATGCCAGCTCAATCCTATTGGCTGATTTAATTTATTTTAGGGTAGGGCTTTTTTTATTTTGGGGGGACTTTTTTATTTTGTTAGGGGGATTAGATTAGGTGTAATTAGTTTAAAAATCTTGTAATTTGTTTATTATTTTCTGTAATTTAGTGGGTTTTTTTTTGCAATTTAGCTAATTTTATTTAATTGTATTTAATTTAGGGAAATAATTTGATTATAGTGTAGTGTTAGGTGTTAGTTTAACTTAGGTTAGGTTTTATTTTACAGGTAAATTTGTCTTTATTTTAGCTAGGTATTTATTAAATAGCTAATAACTATTTAGTAACTATTCTACCTAGTTAAAATAAATACAAACTTGCCTGTAAAATAAAAATAAAACCTAAGATAGCTACAATGTAACTATTAGTTATATTGTAGCTAGCTTAGGGTTTATTTTACAGGTAAGTATTTAGTTTTATAAATAGGAATAATTTAGTTAATGATAGTAATTTTTATTTAGATTTCTTTTAATTATATTTAAGTTAGGGGGGGTTAGGGTTAGACTTAGATTTAGGGGTTAATAACTTTAGTATAGTGGCGGCGACTAGGGGTTAATAATATTTAACTAATGTTTACAAGGCGGGAGTGCGGCGGTTTAGGGGTTAATATATTATAGTGGAGGCGATGTCCGGTTCGGCAGATTAGGGGTTAAAAAATTTATTTTAGTGTTTACAATGTGGGAGGGCCTTAGTTTAGGGGTTAATAGGTAGTTTATGGGTGTTAGTGTACTTTTATGCTACGGCGTTGTAGTGTAAAACTCTTAACTACTGACTTTAAAATGCAGTACCAGTCTTGACAGGAGAGGGTCTACCGCTCAGTTTTTGGCAGACTTGTAATACCGGCGCTATGCAAGTCCCATTGAAAAAAGAGGATACGCAATTTACGTAAGTGGATTTGCGGTATTTCCAAGTCCAGCCAAAAAAGTGAGCGGTACACCTGTACCTGCAAGACTTGTAATACCAGCGGGCATTAAAAAGCAGCGTCAGGACCGGCTAACGCTGCTTTTTAAGCCTAACGCACAACTCGTAATCTAGCCTATAGTAAAATAACACTAGTCTCTAGGCAATAATAGAAAGATATATATAAAAATGTGAGCTACAAAACGAGCAGTATATCTGTCCTTCACTCAAGGCTGAAACCCACTAATTCGTTTTCAACAAGATACTTGCCTGAATCATATAACAATATAAGGGGATATTTGCAGATATTTGTACCAATGAAATAATGAATAGAATTATTTAACTATGACAGGGACCTTGAATAACTCGGCTTAAATATGAATTGTTAGTTAAAGTATCAAACTTCATAATAAATCTATTTGTTGAAAAAACTATTCTAATTATTACATGCATATTAATGAAGATTGAATAGTATATCTGTGTACACATAGGGCTAGGAAAAAAAGGATAAGGGAGCGGTGGGTTAGCGCTCTACTAGAGAGAGCAAAACTGACTAATAGGTAGGAATCTATAGGACTAATTGACCTGTTATAATTGGGAGGGGTAGTGCAATTAAAGCACCTATGTAAAAAAACACAGTTGTGTTTAAATAAAAATACAAATGTATTTAAGGATAAAGTATCCACATAATCAACAAGTATAGTGCCGGCACTGTAAAATCATAAAAAAGCACAAATTATGCATGAATCATCAACATATTAGTATTAGTTTAAAAACCATATAGATGTGTATGGGATATATAAATCCCCAATATGTGACTATCCACAATTTAAAATAAACAGTTTCAAAGATAAAAGCCTCGGATATGGCTGTTTGTGGCAGCAGTACCTTAGGAATCGTTGGTATCGATGTATAGCTGAAAAGTTTGTAGAAAGATCGCTGTGATTTATACAGCTATGATGTATTGTGGAATATATTGTATCCAATTGTATCCGTTATTTTAGTAGAGTGAGAGTTCCTCTGTGTGAGGCTAGTAGCCTCTATGCTGATAGTGTCAGGAGCTGGGCCGCCATGCGGTTCCAAACAGACTCGTCTGTCAGCGTTGTTGTGATTATCCAAATGCTCGGCGTGTGCCTTAGTTTGAGTGAAGCAATGCTTTGTAGGAAACACTAGACATAAATGAAACAAAGATTCTCACTGTCAGCGCTCTTTACGATGGTTATGTGTAATGACCCTCATTATTACAAAGGGGCAATTGACACCTGTTTAGCACTATGAGGATCAGCGTTCAAAAGTACATCAATTTGTGGGGTACCAGGTAGAAAGGTGCATCTGCGCGTTTCGGCTGCAGGTCAGCCTTTATCAAGATTCCCACCTGAGTTACCTGGTCTCATTATATAGCTGAACTGATTTCACTAGCCTATGATTGACAGGACATTTAGGCCAATCAAAAAGAGCTTGTAAAGTTTCCGGTTAGAATACAAAGCTGGGGATTAATGAATTACTATTCGACTTTTGTAGCTGTATCTTAAAGGCATATTTGCCTATATACGAATGTTTCCAAAGTTGTTGTGAACTTATAACCTTATATACACACACAGACAGATTGATATGTGAATTAAGGTGCTATAATAAATCCCATACACATTGTTTTTATATAGAATGGGAGCTAAGAAATTGGTATATCGAAAAAATATATATGTGTAAAATTACTTGGGAAACTATTAATTGGGAACACATTTGTATATATAATATAATATATATTTCTCTTGTTAGGTGTATCCAGTCCACGGATCATCCATTACTTGTGGGATATTCTCCTTCCCAACAGGAAGTTGCAAGAGGATCACCCACAGCAGAGCTGCTATATAGCTCCTCCCCTAACTGCCATAGCCAGTCATTCTCTTGCAAGCTCTCAACATAGCTGGAGGTAGTAAGAGGAAAGTGGTAAAATATAGTTAGTTTTTTCTTCAATCAAAAGTTTATTGTTTTTAAATGGTACCGGTGTTGTGCTATTTTATCTCAGGCAGCATTTAGAAGAAGAAACTGCCTGCGTTTTTCTATGATCTTAGCAGAAGTAACTAAGATCCACTGCTATTCTCACATATGTCTGAGGAGTGAGGTAACTTAAGAGGGAGAATGGCGTGCAGGGTATCCTGCAATAAGGTATGTGCAGTTAAGTTTTTCTAGGGATGGAATTTGCTAGAAAATGCTGCTGATACCGGATTAATGTAAGTTAAAGCCTAAATACAGTGATTTAATAGCAACTAGTATCAGGATTGCTATCAGAGGTATATACTCTGATTAATGTGCAATATAAAACGTTTGCTGGCATGTTTAATCGTTTTTATATATGCTTTGGTGATAAAACTTATTGGGGCCTAGTTTTTTCCACATGGCTGGCTTTATTTTTGTCTAGAAACAAAAGGTTTACACTGTTATAGTATAAAAGTTACAGTTGGTGCAATTAAAATTACAAACTGTGACATTCAGCTTCCCTCAGCAGTCCCCTGCATGCTATAGGACATCTCTGAAGGGCTCAAAAGGCTTCAAAAGTAGGAGCTGTGGCAGTTGTTATGACTGTTTAAAAAACATATTTTTCGTTTTGTTAATCTGTTTTTTGTATTAAGGGGTTAATCATCCATTTGCAAGTGGGTGCAATGCTCTGCTAACTTGTTACATATACTATAAAAATTTCGTTAGTTTAACTGCCCTTTTTCACTGTTATTTCAAATTTTGGCAAAATTTGTTTCTCTTAAAGGCACAGTAACGTTTTTTTTTTTTTTTTGTTTTTTTTAATATTGCTTGTTAACTTGATTTAAAGTGTTTTCCAAGCTTGCTAGTCTCATTGCTAGTGTGTATAAACATGTCTGACATAGAGGAAACTCCTTATTCATTATGTTTAAAAGCCATGGTGGAACCCCATAGGAGAATGTGTACTAAATGTATTGATTTCACTTTAAACAATAGAAATCAGCTGTTATCTTTAAAAGAATTATCACCAGAGGATTCTGACGAGGGGGAAGTTATGCCGACTAACTCTCCCCACGTGTCGGACCCTTTGACTCCTGCCCAAGGGACTCACGCTAAAATGGCGCCAAGTACATCAAAGACGCCCACAGCGATTACTTTGCAGGACATGGCGGCAATCATGGATAATACCCTGTCAGCAGTATTAGCCAGACTGCCTGAATTCAGAGGAAAGCGCAATAGCTCTGGGGTTAGACGTAATACAGAGCGCGCAGATGTTTTAAGGCCCATGTCTGATACTGCGTCACAATATGCAGAAGCTGAGGAAGAGCTTCAGTCTGTGGGTGACGTCTCTGACTCGGGGAAACCTGATTCAGATATGTCTACTTTTAAATTTAAGCTTGAGAACCTCCGGGTGTTGCTTGGAGAGGTTTTAGCTGCTCTGAATGACTGTGACACAATTGCAGTGCCAGAGAAATTGTGTAGACTGGATAAATACTACGCGGTGCCGGTGTGTACTGACGTTTTTTTGCAATACCTAAAAGGTTTACAGAAATTATTACTAAGGAGTGGGATAGACCCGGTGTGCCGTTTTCCCCCCCTCCTATTTTTAGAAAAATGTTTCCAATAGACGCCACCACACGGGACTTATGGCAGACGGTCCCTAAGGTGGAGGGAGCAGTTTCTACTTTAGCAAAGCGTACCACTATCTCTGTCGAGGACAGTTGTGCTTTTTCAGATCCAATGGATAAAAAATTAGAAGGTTACCTTAAGAAAATGTTTATTCAACAAGGTTTTATCCTGCAGCCCCTTGCATGCATTGCTCCTGTCGCTGCTGCTGCGGTGTTCTGGTTTGAGTCTCTGGAAGAGGCCTTTCAGACAGCTACTCCATTGACTGAAATACTTGACAAGCTTAGAACACTTAAGCTAGCTAATTCTTTTGTTTCTGATGCCATTGTTCATTTGACTAAACTAACGGCTAAGAATTCTGGATTCGCCATCCAGGCGCGTAGGGCGCTATGGCTTAAATCTTGGTCAGCTGACGTGACTTCAAAGTCTAAATTACTTAACATTCCCTTCAAGGGGCAGACCCTATTCGGGCCTGGTTTGAGGGAAATTATTGCTGACATTACTGGAGGTAAGGGTCATACCCTTCCTCAGGACAGGGCCAAATCAAGGGCCAAACAGTCTAATTTTCGTGCCTTTCGAAACTTCAAGGCAGGTGCAGCATCAACTTCCTCTGCTACAAAACAAGAGGGAACTTTTGCGCAATCCAAGCCGGCCTGGAAATCTAACCAGGCCTGGAGCAAAGGCAAGCAAGCCAGAAAGCCTGCTGCTGCCTCTAAGACAGCATGAAGGAACGGCCCCCTATCCGGCAACGGATCTAGTAGGGGGCAGACTTTCTCTCTTCGCCCAGGCGTGGGCAAGAGATGTTCAGGATCCCTGGGCGTTG
The DNA here is from genome assembly GCF_027579735.1 of Bombina bombina. Lineage (NCBI taxonomy): Eukaryota > Metazoa > Chordata > Amphibia > Anura > Bombinatoridae > Bombina > Bombina bombina. The sequence goes on from NC_069505.1 coordinate 335,099,159, forward strand.
GAGATCATATCTCAGGGATATCTTCTGGACTTCAAAGCTTCCCCCCCACAAGGGAGATTTCACCTTTCGAGATTATCTGTAAACCAGATAAAGAAAGAGGCATTCTTATGCTGTGTGCAAGACCTCCTAATAATGGGAGTGATCCATCCAGTTCCACAGATGGAACAAGGACAGGGATTTTATTCAAATCTGTTTGTGGTTCCCAAAAGAGGGAACCTTCAGACCAATTTTGGATCTAAAGATCTTAAACAAATTCCTCAGAGTTCCATCGTTCAAAATGGAAACTATTCGGACAATCCTACCTATGATCCAGGAGGGTTAGTACATGACCACAGTGGATTTGAAGGATGCTTACCTTCACATACCGATTCACAAAGATCATCATCGGTTCCTGAGGTTTGCCTTTCTAGACAGGCATTACCAGTTTGTGGCTCTTCCCTTTCGGGTTAGCTACAGCCCCAATAATTTTTACAAAGGTTCTGGGGTCTCTTCTGGCGGTCCTAAGACCAGGGGGCATAGCAGTGGCCCCTTATCTAGACGACATCCTGATACAGGCGTCAAACTTCCAAATTGCCAAATCTCATACGGACATAGTGTTGGCATTTCTGAGGTCGCATGGGTGGAAAGTGAACGAGGGAAAGAGTTCTCTATCACCCCTCACAAGGGTTTCCTTCCTAGGAACTCTGATAGATTCTGTAGAAATGAAAATTTACCTGACGGAGTCCAGGTTATCAAAGCTTCTAAATTCCTGCCGTGTTCTTCACTACATTCCGCGCCCTTCGGTGGCTCAGTGCATAGAAGTGATCGGCTTAATGGTAGCGGCGATGGACATAGTGCCATTTGCGCGCCTACATCTCAGACCGCTGCAATTATGCATGCTCAGTCAGTGGAATGGGGATAACACAGATTTGTCCCCTCTGCTAAATCTGGATCAAGAGACCAGAGATTCTCTTCTCTGGTGGCTATCTTGGGTCCATCTGTCCAAAGGTATGACCTTTCGCAGGCCAGATTGGACAATTGTAACAACAGATGCCAGCCTTCTCGGTTGGGGTGCAGTCTGGAATTCCCTGAAGGCTCAGGGATCGTGGACTCAGGAGGAGAAACTTCTCCCAATAAATATTCTGGAGTTAAGAGCAATATTCAATGCTCTTCTAGCTTGACCTCAGTTAGCAACCCTGAGGTTCATCAGATTTCAGTCGGACAACATCACGACTGTGGCTTACATCAACCATCAAGGGGGGACCAGGAGCTCCCTAGCGATGTTAGAAGTCTCCAAGATAATTCGCTGGGCAGAGACTCACTCTTGCCATCTATCAGCGATCCATATCCCAGGTGTAGTCGTCAGACTTTTCATCCGGGGGAGTTGGAACTCCATCCGGAGGTGTTTGCTCAATTGGTTCATCGTTGGGGCACACCAGAATTGGATCTCATGGCGTCTCGCCAGAACGCCAAGCTTCCTTGTTACGGATCCAGGTCCAGGGACCCAGAAGTGACGCTGATAGATGCTCTAGCAGCACCGTGGTTCTTCAACCTGGCTTATGTGTTTCCACCGTTTCCTCTGCTCCCTCGACTGATTGCCAAAATCAAACAGGAGAGAGCATCAGTGATCTTGATCGCGCCTGCGTGGCCACGCAGGACCTGGTATGCAGACCTGGTGGACATGTCATCCTTTCCACCTTGGCCTCTGCCTCTGAGACAAGACCTTCTACTACAAGGTCCTTTCAATCATCCAAATCTAATTTCTCTGAGACTGACTGCCTGGAGATTGAACGCTTGATTTTATCAAGGCGTGGCTTCTCCGAGTCAGTCATTGATACCTTAATACAGGCACGAAAGCCTGTAACGAGGAAAATCTACCATAAGATATGGCGCAAATATCTTCATTGGTGTGAATCCAAGAATTACTCATGGAGTAAGGTTAGAATTCCTAGGATATTGTCCTTTCTCCAAGAGGGTTTGGATAAAGGATTATCAGCTAGTTCTTTAAAGGGACAGATTTCTGCTCTGTCTATCCTTTTGCACAAGCGTCTGGCAGAGGTTCCAGACGTCCAGGCATTTTGTCAGGCTTTGGTTAGAATTAAGTCTGTGTTTAAACCTGTTGCTCCTCCATGGAGCTTAAACTTAGTTCTTAAGGTTCTTCAAGGAGTTCCGTTTGAACCCCTTCATTCCATTGATATCAAACTTTTATCTTGGAAAGTTCTGTTTTTGATGGCTATTTCCTCGGCTCGTAGAGTCTCTGAGTTATCAGCTTTACAATGTGATTCTCCTTATCTGATTTTTCCATACAGATAAAGTAATTCTGCGTACAAAACCTGGGTTTTTACCTAAGGTAGTTTCCAACAAGAATATCAATCAAGAGATTGTTGTTCCATCATTGTGTCCTAATCCTTCTTCAAAGAAGGAACGTCTTTTACATAATTTGGATGTAGTCCGTGCTTTAAAGTTTTACTTACAAGCGACTAAAGATTTTCGTCAAACATCTTCCCTGTTTGTTGTTTACTCTGGACAGAGGAGAGGTCAAAAGGCTTCGATAACCTCTCTTTCTTTTTGGCTTCGGAGCGTAATACGCTTAGCCTATGAGACTGCTGGACAGCAGCCCCCTGAAAGGATTACAGCTCATTCTACTAGAGCTGTGGTTTCCACCTGGGCCTTTAAAAATGAGGCTTCTGTTGAACAGATTTGCAAAGCGGCGACTTGGTCTTTGCTTCATACCTTTTAAAAACTTTACAAATTTGATACTTTTGCTTCTTCGGAGGCTATTTTGGGGAGAAAGGTTCTACAGGCAGTGGTCCCTTCCGTTTAAGTACCTGCCTTGTCCCTCCCTTCATCCGTGTACTTTAGCTTTGGTATTGGTATCCCACAAGTAATGGATGATCCGTGGACTGGATACACCTAACAAGAGAAAACATAATTTATGCTTACCTGATAAATTTATTTCTCTTGTGGTGTATCCAGTCCACGGCCCGCCCTGTCCTTTTAAGGCAGGTCTAAATTTTAAACTACAGTCACCACTGCACCCTATGGTTTCTCCTTTCTCGGCTAGTTTCGGTTGAATGACTGGCTATGGCAGTTAGGGGAGGAGCTATATAGCAGCTCTGCTGTGGGTGATCCTCTTGCAACTTCCTGTTGGGAAGGAGAATATCCCACAAGTAATGGATGATCCGTGGACTGGATACACCACAAGAGAAATAAATTTATCAGGTAAGCATAAATTATATATATATATATACAGGGAGAGCAGAATTATTAGGCAAATGAGTATTTTGACCACATCATCCTCTTTATGCATGTTGTCTTACTCCAAGCTGTATAGGCTCGAAAGCCTACTACCAATTAAGCATATTAGGTGATGTGCATCTCTGTAATGAGAAGGGGTGTGGTCTAATGACATCAACACCCTATATCAGGTGTGCATAATTATTAGGCAACTTCCTTTCCTTTGGCAAAATGGGTCAAAAGAAGGACTTGACAGGCTCAGAAAAGTCAAAAATAGTGAGATTTCTCCAACATAGGTGTGTCCGGTCCACGGCGTCATCCTTACTTGTGGGATATTCTCTTCCCCAACAGGAAATGGCAAAGAGCCCAGCAAAGCTGGTCACATGATCCCTCCTAGGCTCCGCCTACCCCAGTCATTCTCTTTGCCGTTGTACAGGCAACATCTCCACGGAGATGGCTTAGAGTTTTTTAGTGTTTAACTGTAGTTTTTATTATTCAATCAAGAGTTTGTTATTTTGAAATAGTGCTGGTATGTACTATTTACTCAGAAACAGAAAAGAGATGAAGATTTCTGTTTGTATGAGGAAAATGATTTTAGCAACCGTCACTAAAATCCATGGCTGTTCCACACAGGACTGTTGAGAGCAATTAACTTCAGTTGGGGGAACAGTGAGCAGTCTCTTGCTGCTTGAGGTATGACACATTCTAACAAGACGATGTAATGCTGGAAGCTGTCATTTTCCCTATGGGATCCGGTAAGCCATGTTTATTAAGATCGTAAATAAGGGCTTCACAAGGGCTTATTAAGACTGTAGACTTTTTCTGGGCTAAATCGATTCATTAATTGCATCCGGGGGAGTGGGAACTCCATCCGGAAATCTTTGCCCAAGTCACTCAGCTGTGGGGCATTCCAGACATGGATCTGATGGCCTCTCGTCAGAACTTCAAAGTTCCTTGCTACGGGTCCAGATCCAGGGATCCCAAGGCGGCTCTAGTGGATGCACTAGCAGCACCTTGGACCTTCAAACTAGCTTATGTGTTCCCGCCGTTTCCTCTCATCCCCAGGCTGGTAGCCAGGATCAATCAGGAGAGGGCGTCGGTGATCTTGATAGCTCCTGCGTGGCCACGCAGGACTTGGTATGCAGATCTGGTGAATATGTCATCGGCTCCACCTTGGAAGCTACCTTTGAGACGAGACCTTCTTGTTCAGGGTCCGTTCGAACATCCGAATCTGGTTTCACTCCAGCTGACTGCTTGGAGATTGAACTCTTGATCTTATCGAAGCGAGGGTTCTCAGATTCTGTTATCGATACTCTTGTTCAGGCCAGAAAGCCTGTAACTAGAAAGATTTACCACAAAATTTGGAAAAAATATATCTGTTGGTGTGAATCTAAAGGATTCCCTTGGGACAAGGTTAAGATTCCTAAGATTCTATCCTTCCTTCAAGAAGGATTGGAAAAAGGATTATCTGCTAGTTCCCTGAAGGGACAGATTTCTGCCTTGTCTGTGTTACTTCACAAAAAGCTGGCAGCTGTGCCAGATGTTCAAGCCTTTGTTCAGGCTCTGGTTAGAATTAAGCCTGTTTACAAACCTTTGACTCCTCCTTGGAGTCTCAACTTAGTTCTTTCAGTTCTTCAGGGGGTTCCGTTTGAACCCTTACATTCCGTTGATATTAAGTTATTATCTTGGAAAGTTTTGTTTTTAGTTGCAATTTCTTCTGCTAGAAGAGTTTCAGAATTATCTGCTCTGCAGTGTTCTCCTCCTTATCTGGTGTTCCATGCAGATAAGGTGGTTTTACGTACTAAACCTGGTTTTCTTCCAAAAGTTGTTTCTAACAAAAACATTAACCAGGAGATTATCGTACCTTCTCTGTGTCCGAAACCAGTTTCAAAGAAGGAACGTTTGTTGCACAATTTGGATGTTGTTCGCGCTCTAAAATTCTATTTAGATGCTACAAAGGATTTTAGACAAACATCTTCCTTGTTTGTTGTTTATTCCGGTAAAAGGAGAGGTCAAAAAGCAACTTCTACCTCTCTCTCTTTTTGGATTAAAAGCATCATCAGATTGGCTTACGAGACTGCCGGACGGCAGCCTCCCGAAAGAATCACGGCTCATTCCACTAGGGCTGTGGCTTCCACATGGGCCTTCAAGAACGAGGCTTCTGTTGATCAGATATGTAGGGCAGCGACTTGGTCTTCACTGCACACTTTTACCAAATTTTACAAGTTTGATACTTTTGCTTCTTCTGAGGCTATTTTTGGGAGAAAGGTTTTGCAAGCCGTGGTGCCTTCCATTTAGGTGACCTGATTTGCTCCCTCCCTTCATCCGTGTCCTAAAGCTTTGGTATTGGTTCCCACAAGTAAGGATGACGCCGTGGACCGGACACACCTATGTTGGAGAAAACAGAATTTATGTTTACCTGATAAATTACTTTCTCCAACGGTGTGTCCGGTCCACGGCCCGCCCTGGTTTTTTTAATCAGGTCTGATAATTTATTTTCTTTAACTACAGTCACCACGGTACCATATGGTTTCTCCTATGCAAATATTCCTCCTTAACGTCGGTCGAATGACTGGGGTAGGCGGAGCCTAGGAGGGATCATGTGACCAGCTTTGCTGGGCTCTTTGCCATTTCCTGTTGGGGAAGAGAATATCCCACAAGTAAGGATGACGCCGTGGACCGGACACACCGTTGGAGAAAGTAATTTATCAGGTAAACATAAATTCTGTTATCTTGCAGAGGGATGCAGCACTCTTAAAATTGCAAAGCTTCTGAAGCGTGATCATCGAACAATCAAGCGTTTCATTCAAAATAGACAACAGGGTCGCAAGAAGCGTGTGGAAAAACCAAGGCGCAAAATAACTGCCCATGAACTGAGAAAAGTCAAGCGTGCAGCTGCCAAGATGCCACTTGCCACTAGTTTGGCCATATTTTAGAGCTGCAACATCACTGGAGTGCCCAAAAGCACAAGGTGTGCAATACTCAGAGACATGGCCAAGGTAAGAAAGGCTGAAAGACGACCACCACTGAACAAGACACACAAGCTGAAACGTCAAGACTGGGCCAAGAAATATCTCAAGACTGATTTTTCTAAGGTTTTATGGACTGATGAAATGAGAGTGAGTCTTGATGGGCCAGATGGATGGGCCGTGGCTGGATTGGTAAAGGGCAGAGAGCTCCAGTCCGACTCAGACGCCAGCAAGGTGGAGGTGGAGTACTGGTTTGGGCTGGTATCATCAAAGATGAGCTTGTGGGGCCTTTTCGGGTTGAGGATGGAGTCAAGCTCAACTCCCAGTCCTACTGCCAGTTTCTGGAAGACACCTTCTTCAAGCAGTGGTACAGGAAGAAGTCTGCATCCTTCAAGAAAAACATGATTTTCATGCAGGACAATGCTCCATCACATGCGTCCAAGTACTCCACAGCATGGCTGGCAAGAAAGGGTATAAAATAAGAAAATCTAATGACATGGCCTCCTTGTTCACCTGATCTGAACCCCATTGAGAACCTGTGGTCCATCATCAAATGTGAGATTTACAAGGAGGGAAAACAGTACACCTCTCTGAACAGTGTCTGGGAGGCTGTGGTTGCTGCTGCACGCAATGTTGATGGTGAACAGATCAAAACACTGACAAAATCTATGGATGGCAGGCTTTTGAGTGTCCTTGCAAAGAAAGGTGGCTATATTGGTCACTGATTTGTTTTTGTTTTGTTTTTGAATGTCAGAAATGTATATTTGTGAATGTTGAGATGTTATATTGGTTTCACTGGTAAAAATAAATAATTGAAATGGGTATATATTTGTTTTTTGTTAAGTTGCCTAATAATTATGCACAGTAATAGTCACCTGCACACACAGATATCCCCCTAAAATAACTAAAACTAAAAACAAACTAAAAACTACTTCCAAAAATATTCAGCTTTGATATTAATGAGTTTTTTGGGTTCATTGAGAACATGGTTGTTGTTCAATAATAAAATTAATCCTCAAAAATACAACTTGCCTAATAATTCTGCACTCCCTGTATTTCATAGGTTCTCTGTTTTCGGTTGTAGAGATTCATCTCCTACCTCCCTTTTCAGATCGACGATATACTCTTATATACCATTACCTCTGCTGATTCTCGTTTCAGTACTGGTTTTGCTATCTACTTTATGTATTTAATAGATCAACTATACAGTTAGACAGCCGTAGGCGCCACCTCCATACGTTGTTTTTTTTTCCCCTAATCCCAATCAACTGCACAAGTTGTGAGAAGTGCAGTTAGTGAGGTTGGCTAGTCTAACTTTAGCTTAAGTCTCAGTTCTCACAAATCTTGGTTACTTGTATGTATATATTGTCTCACTAGTGTGAACTGAGCTAAGCACTATACAAGTGAGTTTAGAAAATTTACTAAGTTTTATAGACCATTTAGTTTTATAGACCATTAGAGATGGATATTTTTAAGACCAGAGATACTTTACTGCTGGCAATTGATACAGCTTTGGAGAGTAATAGTCAGATAGTTGAAACTCCATCTGTAAATTCTAATGTAGATATAAACACCATTTTCAACAATCTTGAGGATTTATTGACTAAAGAATTAAAAATTAAAACGGAATTGAAATTTATGGAAAAATATGTGGAAGTAGGGATGGTACCAAGGGGACTAAGGTTAAAAAAAGATTGCACTTTTGAGTTAAAAACAGACCTTAAAATAGAATGGTTTGGTGTATTGGAAAAAGCATCACTTGATTTAATTAGTATTATCATAAAAGCAAGGAATATTGCAATAAAAGAAATTAATGAGGAAATGAGTAATTATAAAACAAAATTAGAGACTAAAAGGAAAGATAGTAAGTCCCAGGAAAAAGAAAGGGAAATTATTAAAAAAATAAGAGATCTAAATACTGACTTATTAAGTAACAAATGGAAAAAATTCCAGAGAGACAGAGAGGATTATAAAATTGAAGAAATTAATGAAAACGACCAGGGAGAAGGCACACAAAAAAGCAGTGTATTATTCAGTAAAAAGAAAGAAAACAGACCACAAAATAGGCAAGAAGTACCACCCTTTAAAGATTTACAAGAACAGGATCAGAGACAACAAGGAGATAGATTTGAAAATAACACCAATACTAGGACCTATGAAGAAAGAGACCAGAGACACCTTAGAGACCAAACTAGAGGGGGAAGAACAGCTAACCATCAATCATGGGTCAATTATAACGAACAAGACAATTCATACAGAGGTAGAAATAGTTATAGAGACCAGAGACACAAAGATTATTGGTACCAACAACAGAACTACTATCCAGACCATAGAGATAAGAGAGATCAATATTCAAATTACCAAAGGAATAACTACCAGAGAGACACAAACCAATATTATAGACGATATGAAAACAATAGGCAATACCATCAAGGCTGGTATAATAGGAATAAGGATGTTACGGTTACCCTTAGTCTCGCTGAGAGATGGACCGCTTAGTAGCCTGGATCCCTAGTGCTAAAGAGGGGAGAAGCTGCTTTCCATAGTATTCTATATGAGTCTCGCAAATATAGAATAATCTCCCTTAGCTGCAGTACAGCTAGGATACCCTTCTGCCCACAAAAACGAGTCAACGCTGCGATTGAGGGTCAAACAAGAACTCAGGACTGGGATGCCCAGCCTGCTTTTTATTAAGGTTACATGCACACAGGGCACTCCCAGGGGGAGAGGGGGGGGAAGCACAAAATCTCCCATCACACATTTAGATAGAGAGCACTGTCCTTTGACAGGCCACAATAGGATTACAGTACTTAAGATAACAAGTTTACAAGTTCATCTTATCAATTAGCAGTCTGGCTCCAGAGGTGATTAGACAATAGTTTCTAAAAGCTGAAAAAAAAAGAGTTAACTCTTTATGAAATGATACTTGTTACGGTTTTCTTGGAGCCCTTCTTAGGCGCTGGCTTGCTGGTTCAGGCATTGCTGCTGGGAAATAAGCTCTTCACAACAAAATAACTAATGCTTCTGTAACAAAGGATTTTAATGAACCAAAGACAGGAACAAATAAAAAGACGGTAGAAACAGTACAGCAAAACTGGCGAATCCCAACCCACAATAGGTTTAATATATTAGATGATCGAGTAGAACAATCATCACCTAAAGTAGGTACATCAAGGGATTTTTTAGAGATGGGCCGAGAGAGAAACCACGATCCACCGAAAGGAAAAAGGAGAAGAGAGGGAGAAGAGGGGGAAGATCAAGGGGATTATTAACTGAGCCCAAAATTAATAAACAAGATAATACTGAAATAGATAAGAATGGAATAGGTAATAATGGAATTTTTAATCTCAGTGATACAAAATTGACTGTAATACAAGAAAAAATACTTAATAAAGGGTTATCATTCGCCCCTACATCAAATTTAAATAAATTTGAACATTACATTAATATTAATCTATTCGTAAGAAAATTGACTCTTAAAAAATATTTTATAAAAAATCCTATCGCTTGTGATAATTCTGTTGAGATAAACAGTAAAGAATACATTCATACCGACTTTAAACCTAAGTCCCATTTTTTTCCCACCCAGGAAAAGGGTAATTATATAGAATCTTTTGAGAAATTAGTAAAACAAGACTTGGAAAAGATCAACACGAATCACAAAAATCCAAATTGGAATTTAAGTTTAAAAGAAAAAACTGTATTGAAAGAATTACAAGGAAGAACTGATATTGTGATAAAACAGGCAGACAAAGGGGGGGTGTAGTAATTATGAATAGTGGTTATTATACAACTGAAGCCTATAGATTAATTAATGATAGAACAACATATAGGAAGCTGTTAAGCGATCCCGGTGATAAATATCAGGGTGAATTAAAAGAAATGCTTGATGAAGCAAAAGCTATGAGCTTACTAACAGAATCGGAATATAAGTTCTTATTAATAAAGAATTTTAGAACATCAATCTTTTACTTTCTCCCAAAGATTCATAAGAATATAAAGGAACCACCGGGACGTCCTATAATATCAGGCATTGATTCGATCACTTCCAACCTGTCCCAATTTATTGACCATTTTTTGCAAAATTATGTAAAAGCACTACCCTCTTATATTTCTGATTCCGCACACTTTTTAAGAGTCCTAAGGGACATAGAATGGAAAGAGAATTTTGTGCTGGTCACCTGCGATGTCAGCTCCTTATACACCAATATAGAACATACTTTAGGAGTTGAAGCTATTAAATACTATTTCAGTAAAGATTCAGAAATGAGTAGGCCTCAGAGCGAATTCTTACTCAATTGTATTAAATTTATATTGAGTAAAAATTATTTTAAATTCGAAAATGGATTTTATTTACAGGTCAAAGGTACGGCTATGGGCACAAGGTTCGCACCCAGTTATGCAAATTTATTTATGGGAATATTTGAAAATGAAGTGATTGACCGATCCCCATGGGGTGCGAACCTTGTGCTCTATAGACGATATATCGATGACCTATTTTTTATATGGAAGGGCGACACAGAATTACTAAATTTGTTCATGGAAGACCTTAATTGTAACCGCTTTGGACTCCAATTTACCTATGAAAGTAGCAATCAGAGAATTAGTTTCCTTGACATTGAGATAGAGGTAAAGAATAATGAGTTAAAAACCAAGACTTTTTTTTAAAAAAGTCGACTCCAATAATTATATAGACTCTAAGAGCTGTCATCACATAAGATGGAAAAGTAATATTCCAAAGGGTCAACTGTTACGTGTAAGAAGGAATTGTACAGACCTGGTTGACTATGAAAAACAGTCTAAAACTTTAATACAAAGATTTGGACAAAAAGGGTATAACATCGAAAAAATCACTGAAACAGCTAATGAAATTAAACATCTAGATAGAAATAAGTTACTTCAAAAGAAAGAAAAAAATGGAGATATTAATGAGTTCAATAGAGTATTGGAGGTACCAATAATTACAACGTATTCGGCCCAACACAAGGAGTTCCAAAAAGTTGTCAATAAACATTGGCACCTGCTGTTGAATGATCCATTAATAGGACAAACCTTAGGGAGAACCCCAAGATTTATATATAGAAGGGCTAAAAATCTCAAAACAATATTGGCTCCGAGCGAATTCAAAGGTAAAGGAAAGATGTGTAATAAGGATTTTAGAGATCTGAAAGGGGAAAAAATCGAAGGGTTTTACCCCTGTCACTATTGTAAATCATGTAAATATAGCAATAAATTAAAAGAAATCAAGTCAGAGAAAGATGGGAGAACTATTAAAATAAGAGATATCATCAGATGTACTGATGTAAACATTATATATATGTTACAGTGCGAATGCAACTTAAGATATTTTGGTCAAACAGGGCGGAAACTGAAGGACCGTATACGGGAACACATACTAGCTATAGAACACCAGAGGGATGATACGATTCTATATAAACACTTTAAGGAAATACATAAAGGTAAAGTGGAAACAATGAAATTTTGGGGAATTAAAAAAGTATCCCAAGATGGAAGGAGAGGGAATATTGGAAAGAAATTACTCAAACAAGAAGCAGAATTTATTTTCAACTTTGGAACATTACATCCCAAAGGATTAAATAGCGAATTAGATCTGAATTCCCTCATCTAATTAAATTATGATCTGTTATATAGAACACTACAATTTGATATATTTAGCTACATACAGAATAGATGAGAGGTGAACTCCCCCGTAAGAAAGTTAGGAAATATTTGAAGTTTAAAATGTATTATCACAATCTAGTTTCAATAATTTTAGTATATGTAGGATCAGCAAAACATAGAGTTGGAGATGTTAGTTTGGTGGTTAGATGGTTGCTCTCTAAATCAAAAGTCCTTGAGTTCAAATCCAATATAATGTTTAATATTATATTATGGATGGTCCAGTATTAATATTATAATAATTTTGTCGTCTATAGTGAATTAGGCAGAATTATTCAGTTATCCCTAAATATAGATGAGTGTTTTAAAATTTAAGTTATACATTCACATACAGGAATTTAATAAGGTATGTGTATTAGAATAGACAATTGGTAACATGAACAATTATAATACCCAGTCTAGAAAATTTCTTGAATGAGCAAACCACTGTAGCACAATGGTGTAATCATAGCTCTTCCACTCATAAGGTCACAAGTTCGAATCTGACCAAAATTTAGAGGTTAAGAGGATGATAATATTTTTAGAATGTAAATACAACTAGAACTAACAAGGTTATCTAACAATTGTAAATCGATATGAATAGAAAAACCATTGTAGCACAGTGGTATAGTCGTTTGTCTCCCCACCTTGAGGCTATGGGTTCTAATCCACCCTATGTTGTGAGAAAGTTATTACTTTTGGGATCTCATTTTGAGAAATAAAATAAGTTTATCTAATAGCCCAAAAACAATTAACAATAGAAAACCTATGGTAGTATAGTGGTAGTGTCAATGGTTTACCAACTATGAAGTCCCCAGTTCGAATCCAGCCTGTTTTTTAGGGGCTAGTGCAAACTGTAATATATATATTTTTTAGTTTTAACGATTTTTCAGTAATTACCTAATAATTGTAAATTCAATCACACAGGCAAATGCAGATTGCTATATGACAACATAATTTATAGATTATTAATAATTTCTAAAAACAGGAGATCTTTATACGGTTATTTTATTTTATTTAGTGTGTTTTCTACAGATGGTTATGTACTAATATTGAGTTCACGCTGATGAAGATACTGATCACTTGGCATTGTTTTAAGGTATAAGAAGGAAAGAAGTCGGTTTATATATAAAACAAACGCTGATTGCAAACAAACAAAAATCGGACACTGTAGGGTTAATAACAAAAAAACCCTTTAAATAGAGAGAGATAGCCGGAAACAGGTATCTTGACAAAGGCTCCCTGGAGAGCTGAAACGCGTAGAACCTGTTACCCGACACGAAGGAGGACACTCAGCTGATTCTTTTGGCGTCTTGCTCCAGCTCCCAGAACCGCTACACCACTTGTGATTAAAATCATCTATACAAGCAGGAAAAACGGTAGGAGCATATTGAAGGAGCTGAGGAAAACATTGTAAGTGTGCACACTTAAATAGAGACTTTGTTTACAACTTAACAAATCGTAATTGGATTGGTATAACTTTCAAATACAAGCGGCAGAAATAGAGACTCCACCCCCACAGCTGAACCATTGGGCTGGTGAGAGACACCGCTTGAGACTTTTCTGGTTTCTGACATGTTATAAAGTTTTAATCTACACTGAGGATAACTTACAATCTTGGATAACTTACAATTTTGAAGTGCAAAACAAGGACATTTTCATTGTGGCTTAATATTAAGCAAAACCGACTTACACTTATAGACTCTGCTCTATCTTACAGTGATCGATGTATTGATAAAATAATCACCAACAATTTGTGCATCTAAAATTGTACATAATTCTATCGTTATATCAGAGTGATCCAGAGAGGTCTATTGCATTATGTTATCTTTTTAAAGTTTTTTTTTTTTTTTTAATAATTTTTTTATTGAAGTTTAACGTATAGATTAACAAACAAGCTTCGCCCTGAGGCCAAAATTGAATACATTGTCTATAAATTGACATCATTAGAAAGAGAAAAACAGGATATACATGTAACAATATAATTACATATCAAATCGCAACCTGAAAATAGACAAAAAGTTTAGGCGAGGAGGAATATAACTTCATTTTATGTTATGATATTAATGAATGATCTCCACAGTGCTATAGAAAATAATCAATAGAGTATCAGAGTTAGGGATGTCAGGCTGTGGAGAATTAGCTTATGCGTCAGCCACTCTTGGGCTGAGATATACAGGGGGGGGGGGATATTCAGCGGGTAAGCACCGCTATACATATAGGGGAAGGGGGGGAGGGGCGGAGCCTTATATGAGTATGCAAAGTTTAGAGTATGTGCTGGGTGCCCATAAATGTCCAAGAAGCGGGATCTTAGGTCTGTCTAGGGGATATTATATCTAATAAATAGCGGATTAGGGTATTCCCTGTCGCTAAGTTTCCCCTCTATTAATATGATTGTACCTATAGTGTTAAAGGAGAGTTAGATAGTAGAGGGACATTATCAGGGTGTAGAATGGCATAACACTGCCATCACGGCAAGACTTAAATACTACGGGCCAGGAGATTATGAAAATAGATTGGTTTTGACAATAGTGAAGGTCTGTAAGAGCAGGGTAGATGGAAAGTGTGAATCAGGGCTTAAAGTGGCTGAGCATTGTCATTATTGTAAAGTTTGTAAGCTATGGGGCAGAAGAAGATTAGGGGATTATGTTGATTGTGACCAGAATAAGGTTATGCAATAAGGGGTAAGTAGTAAGTATAGGGCATAAAGGGCTTCTGGGTGAACTCCTCTCCTGGGGAAATGCTAGCTCTAAGCGATGTGGGAAAAAGGAGTAGGGATATGACCCGCAGGCAACATGTACCGGCGGGAAAGGGAAGAGAGGAGCTCAGCAAGGGCAGACAATTTGTGCAACCGATTAGCTCTACATAGGGGGTATGCTATTAACCAAAACATGCAACTTTGAATAAAATCTATACAAGCTGTAGGGCGTCACTGAAAAATATCAACAATAGTATAGACAGTCCCACTTATGATTAGGAGTCCCCTAGCAAGTAAAACATTAAACATGAGTAATAGAATTATGAATTTGTTTATAAACTAGCTAATTTGTCAAGCACACTGACAATTAGAATCTAAAACATATAAATGAACCTACTGCATATATAATCTACATTAGTGCGATCAGAAGGGTATCATTTTTCAGAGCCCAGGCCACATGTTAATTGTAATATTGGATGGTAAACTAGGGCAAAAATGTTTATTGAACACTTGGGCAGATAGTATAATAGGTGAAAATAAGCTTTCAACTGTGAAAATTGAATTGCCACTACTCTAAAATGGCCTTATTCATATATGCATATAGCATAATAAAACACCATGTATCACCAATGTGAAAATATAGCTAATGTGGGCTAAGGAAGATACCTGGGTATGACATATATATTATTCTATACAAGTTAAGCCTGAATTTTAACTGACCCGGTCAAATAAACAAGTGCTTAATACTGTGGGTTAAAGTAGTAACGCTGCAGCAATACAAGAGGGTTAAGGTGAATGTATTCATGTAATATAAGCTAAACACATGTCAGCCTGGAACATGGAACTCAGAGTTTCTGTTTCAGGTCTTAGACCAGCATTAATGATGAGACCTAGAGTAGGAGAAGTTTGGTAGTATCTAGAAGAGCTAACTAAACAGGCTATACTGCAACAGGTATGCAGCACATAGTAGACATATTTATTAGCTGGACTACTGCACTCGTTCACTAATAGGTACACAAGCTTACTGGTAAGCTAGTGCCTGAGCTAAAGCATATTAACCTGCTTGTCAGAGTATAGGGAAATGAGAGCTCACATGCAGTCACCAGTGCTGTAATAGTATACATTTACATAAAAGACTAAATAGCAGCTCATCACTCCTCAGGTTAAATAGGCGTATGAGTAAATATATAAATATATAACACTTAAGGAAATAGTAATAATTTCCATATGTAAAAAAGGTAACATAAGCCATCAGCGAGTTGTAAACTATACCAAAGTAGATCTCAATACACCAATAACGTTTTATTGAAATAAATAGCTAAATTCAAGCATGGCTCTGGGAGCACCGGACCTGATTTGAAGTAGGCTGTCCTCCATTGTGTGGCCTGTATATTTCCTACTAGCCTACATCTCAAGTGTCTAACCTATGCCTCATATCGTAGCCTTAACAAGGTCTGGGAAGGCAGCTTTTCTAAAATATATAAGGTAATATAGGCTAGCATATTATTACATAGGTTTGCAAGAGGGAGCTGACATTAATCTAACAAAAATGATTAATACATAGCAATGGTAGTGGTTATATTGGATGTAATCAAATTGGTTACTGTAGGTAAAAGCAGAATGGATATAAGGTAGACCTCTGGAGATCTGACCCACCAGAAGCCACAACCCACACAGGAGAAATATATCAATGTCTGAATTTAGGCCTAATTTGGCATTATTCTTTCATGGCTATTGCCTAGACAATTTAAACCTGGTGTTGATGTGAAAACGAGTGCGTCAAGAGTATAGATATTAGCAATAAACAAGTGGCTATATAATATTTAGCTATGAACCCAGTAATCAAGTTGTTATAAGGGTTTACCAGGAGCCCTGATGGCATAATCATTTAACGTTAAAGTCATTA
This sequence comes from Bombina bombina, assembly GCF_027579735.1. Taxonomy (NCBI): domain Eukaryota; kingdom Metazoa; phylum Chordata; class Amphibia; order Anura; family Bombinatoridae; genus Bombina; species Bombina bombina. The sequence goes on from NC_069505.1 coordinate 335,115,606, forward strand.
TTCTGAGAGAGCTGCAGGGGGACGATATGTCACCAGTAATGTTATTAGCTCAGGGGAGATCAAACATGTAGGAAAATATTCCAACCGACAGTACTGTCGTCATCGAAGTGTTGAGTAAAAAGTTAGTAAGCTTAATATAGAGTGCTATGTAGTGGCAAAGTATCTCAAAAATCATATCCCTGTAGGCCCAGCCAGGAATCACAGATTGGCCCCTCACACATAGCGGGTATCACATAGAGCAAAGGGTGATTCAGCCAATTCCCCTTCTAGAGTATAGATCGCCATGCCAGACCATCTCAAGCATTCTCACATGTCGCCTGAAGTTGCCATCTGCGTGGGTGACCTCCGAGGTCTGCGTCTCTGCTAAGCGATCACTGCAAGATTTAATGCTGTTGTCGGCTTTCAGTGGTCTGCTTGGAGAAGTTCTCGTCAGTGTATCCAGGGCTCCAATATAATGGGGTAGCTGCTGTGTAGCATTCTGAGACCTCCGTGTAAGTTTCAGCTCCCATAAGGAAGCCTGAGAGGACGATCTCCAAAAGTGATTGTTAGTATTGCACTCGATAGTGCCTGTGTCATCTAGCTGAGATTTCTCCTGAACCTCCAAGCTGCTAGCGCCTTCCGATGCGAGTATGACCCAAGTCACCTTAGTGTCATTTGCCTCTGCGGGCAACTCACTCTGCTGCGCTGATGTTAGGACTACTGGCGACTGCACATGGAACCCCCGCTCCGCCTGCTCCGCCATTGGTGCTACAGGTGCCATGCGAAATTCAGTGCTGCATCTAATGGCGGTCTTCAGGCTGTTGTAGTTACTAGTCATGCGAGTCTCCAAATCTATTAGGCTTGCTCTTAGGTCAGCATATAATTCATCCATCTTCTATGTTGTAGCTTAGAAGCTTTAGTAGGTTGGGTAGATCTAGGAATGTAAGAAGGAGTGCTGCAGCTAAGATGGCGGGTCTCACCACAAGGCTTTGCCTTTTATTTCACAGATCTAGAAGTCCGGGTGTCTGCAGATGTATAGCTTTCCTGGTTGCTTTAAAATCTGGAGTAAGTACCCAAAGTCCTCATCTTGCTAAAGGGATAGGTAGTGAAGTTCATATATAATATAATAGCTTAGAATAGCTTAAAATGCAGGAGCTGTGCATAGACACGTCTAGTCTCCACGGTGGCTGGCTCCGCCCCCTTTTTAAAGTTTTTTATTGATTGGAGCTAGTAATGTTTTAAGTTTTTTTTTTTTTTAAATATTTTTTTATTATATAAATAGGTTATCACAACTCTTTCAAACGTTACAAGTATCGAGTAAACACAAAAATCACAAAAATGGTATCTCGTATTACATTGAAATGACATAGATATTGCATAATATAACCAGGTTTTTACCTCCATTCCTAGAGGATCCAGAGATCAAACTATACCTGAGTGGGAGGTGAAATAAGGAGTGAGTAGGAGCGTTTACAGGTTAGGAGAGTCGTTGTCAGTTGGTAGGTTTAAGGTTTTGGCGTCTTTATTTTTTTATTCCGCCTTTTGATCTGCTTTACAAAAGCGGAATTACGCTAGTAGTCGGTTGCTATGTGGATATTGCCTGTATAGGCAGCTGAGCGGATACAAGGGGCCGACAAGGGCCACCGCTCCAGGGGGGTGAAATCAAGATTCAGTCATCTTTGCGCTGTTGCGGGCTGAAGTACCCCCTT
>NC_069505.1:335122293-335136665 GCF_027579735.1 Bombina bombina
TGCTGTGTATTACACTAGTATACTGTACAATACTAGTGTAATACATGGCCATCCGAATCCATCCGAATAAATTCGAATCGATTCGGATTTATTCGGTAGATTCGGCACTGCCGCAATTTGGAAATTCGAATTAATCCGAATTCCGAATTCGACAAAATTCGTCCAAATTTCGATTCGAACCGAATCGCACATGTCTAGAGATCAGTGTGGTAATCTGGATTTAGCTTATAATCTGACAACCGACTAGCTCTCATACACGCCTCCTTTTTTGCATACACATAGGGCTAGATTATGAGTGGAGCGGTAATTACCACTCCTGCTCACACGCTAATTCCGCTCAACTTCTGCCCTTTGCGTTGGGAAGCACGCGTATTACAAGTTGAAAGTAAATATTTCTCGCTTGCGCACTAAACCAGATGTGCTCAAAGAGCAGCAGTTAGAATATCAGGACCGCCTTAAAGTACTCCCCCATAAACTGCAATGAAGAGAGAAAAGTAAAAAAAAACAACACACTATACACTAACCTGAATCACCATAAGCCCCCTACTCTAATAACCCCTAAACCTCGACATAGCCCACCGCAAAGTCGTCTCTACTGTATTAACCCCTAAATCACCCCCACATTGCAAAATACAGAACAACAACTAATCCCACTAATCGGCTAACCCCCCTCTAACCTTCACCTCCTAAGTTACCCCCCATTGCCCTAAAGTGACTTAGGTGACAGGTCTTTTCCAAACAAACAAAAAACCCAACACTATTCTACAAGTAACCACCCATCCCGCAAAAAAAAGGCTAACTAAAAAAAAAAAAAACTCTATATATAGGCAAAATGAAAGACCATGCTCATGTAAGTAACAATAATATCAATAATGTCCAGTGTATGAAGTAGTCCTGCAAAATTGGTGCAAATGTTTGCACTTTTCAATGTAGGTAGAGCCAGTACGTCACAAAAATGAAGAGTTCCTTTAGTACCTCCAATGGGGTGGTGATCTACTGCCTCCAATAGTTGGTTCTGTCTCCTATTCGTCCTCACCAGTGCAGTGGTTCCGGGAAGTGCCTCAGTTAACCCTCCGCTCCTCTCTGACAATGCCACAGGTGAATGGTTCACCCACCAATACATCAGTGTAAGCATTCACAGGGTATGTCAGCTGTTTTTGCCCAATCTTTGGATTCACTCAAACAAAGGCAAGCGGGATGCACAAAATACACTGGATGCAAAGTAACGGTCCTGACACGGCTCTCCAAAGCCGGGATCGAAAATTGCAACAAAGAAAGAGGCGGACCATCTGTTACTTGTTCGCTTTTTAATGTATCTTCAGAAAGAGTTTACACAGACAGTTTGTATTTGGTAGCATAGATAGATCTATCTATTCTACCCGATACAGACTGTCTGCTTAAACTCTTTCTGAAGATACATTAAAAAGCTACTGAGCAGCGAACAAGAAACAGATGGTCCGCCTCTTTCTTTGTTGCAATATTTATGTGTTTATATATGTCTGTAAATACATATATAAATACAAATTTACACAAATATATAAATATATATAAAGTACACATATTTAGACATGTATATGTATGTATCGCTATGTACACAAATAGGCAGAATCAGGCACACGCAGATGCACACAAGCACACTCACTCGGACACACAAATAGACACAAAAATACGCTATAATGTTACTGCTCTTAATAAGCTGTTCTTTTTTTTAACGTGGTGATTTTCCTGAAATTATGTATACAAATGACTTTTCTGTTTTAAATGTTATATTGTAATATGTAGCAATGTATTTCATTTAAGTCCCTGCAAATTATTTTACACATACTTGGCCACCATTCCAGTCAATAGGAATATCCATTATATGCAAATGTTTGTGTGGCTATGGCATCTTTTTAAGCCATTCAATCAAAATTACATTTATTATTTATGCATATAATATCAGGTCAAACATGAGGCTGGGCTCCCTAATTAACACTACTGGGGTTGGTTTCTGCTGTTGTCTCTTGTTTACATAGTTTTTCTTTAGTTGATACTGCAATATTAAATATTTCCTTATAGGTGGTGGTTGCCAACAAACAAAGGCAGCTATTTCAAATCAAATAAAAGCTATTAGTAAACAATTTAATACACTCCATTGAGTAAGTTGGGAACACATTGAAAGGGAGAACATTTTACTGTGCAATGTCCCCTTAAAATCTCTGAAATGTTTTATTTATTTACTAGTTGATAAGCATGCCCAGAGGGCAGTCTGTGTTAAAAATGAAACCCCCCAAGCTACAAAAAATAAACAAGTAAAAATACAGAAAAAAATATAGCTATCCAAAATAATAAAATTAAACCTAAACTAATACCCCTATAAAAATAAAAAAATCCCCCCCAGATAAAAACACCCCCTAATCTAATACTAAACTGCCAATAGCTCTTAAAAGGGCTTTGGGGGGGGGGCGGAGCCAGCTATCTATGGAGCGGTTGCATGATTGCGCTGCTCCTCATCTACAAGAAGCACATTTCTCTTGTTAAGTGTATCCAGTCCACGGATCATCCATTACTTGTGGGATATTCTCCTTCCCAACAGGAAGTTGCAAGAGGATCACCCACAGCAGAGCTGCTATATAGCTCCTCCCCTAACTGCCATATCCAGTCATTCTCTTGCAACTCTCAACAAAGATGGACGTAGTAAGAGGAGAGTGGTGTATTATAGTTAGTTTCTTAACTTCAATCAAAAGTTTGTTATTTTTAAATGGTACCAGAGTGTACTGTTTTATCAAAGGCAGCATTAGAAGAAGAATCTGCCTGTGATTTCTATGATCTTAGCAGAAGTAACTAAGATCCATTGCCGTTCTCACATATTCTGAGGAGTGAGGTAACTTCAGAGAGGGAATGGCGTGCAGGTTTTCCTGCAATAAGGTATGTGCAGTTAACATATTTCTAGGGATGGAATTTGCTAGAAAAATGCTGCTGATACCGGATTAATGTAAGTTAAGCCTAAATGCAGTGATTTAATAGCGACTGGTATCAGGCTTATTAACAGAGATACATACTCTTATAAAAGTGTAATATAAAACGTTTGCTGGCATGTTAATTGTTTTTATATATGCTTTGGTGATAAAACTTATTGGGGCCTAGTTTTTTCCACATGGCTGGCTTTATTTTTGCCTAGAGGCTTTCCACTGTTATAGTGTAAAAGTTACAGTTGGTGCAGTTAAAATTACAAACTGTGACATTCAGCTTCCCTCAGCAGTCCCCTGCATGCTATAGGACATCTCTGAAGGGCTCAAAAGGCTTCAAAAGTAGGGGCTGTGGCAGTTGTTATGACTGTTTAAAAAACATATTTTTTGTTTTGTTAATCTGTTTTTTGTATTAAGGGGCTAATCATCCATTTGCAAGTGGGTGCAATGCTCTGCTAACTTGTTACATACACTGTAAAAATTTCGTTAGTGTAACTGCCTTTTTTCACTGTTATTTCAAATTTTGCCAAAATTTGTTTCTCTTAAAGGCACATTAACGTTTTTTATATTGCTTGTTAACTTTGTTTAAAGTGTTTTCCAAGCTTGCTAGTCTCATTGCTAGTCTGTACAAACATGTCTGACACAGAGGAAACTACTTGTTCATTATGTTTAAAAGCCATGGTGGAGCCCCATAGGAGAATGTGTACTAAATGTATTGATTTCACCTTAAACAGTAAAGATCAGTCTTTATCTATAAAAGAATTGTCACCAGAGGGGTCTGTCGAGGGGGAAGTTATGCCGACTAACTCTCCCCTCGTGTCGGACCCTTCGCCTCCCGCTCGAGGGACGCACGCTAATATGGCGCCAAGTACATCAGCGATTACTTTGCAGGACATGGCTGCAATCATGAATAATACCCTGTCACAGGTATTAGCCAGATTGCCTGAATTGAGAGGCAAGCGCGATAGCTCTGGGGTTAGACGAGATACAGAGCGCGTAGATGCTGTAAGAGCCATGTCTGATACTGCGTCACAATATGCAGAACCTGAGGACGGAGAGCTTCAGTCTGTGGGTGACGTCTCTGAATCGGGGAGACCTGATTCAGAGATTTCTAATTTTAAATTTAAGCTTGAGAACCTCCGTGTGTTACTTGGGGAGGTATTAGCTGCTCTGAATGACTGTGACACAATTGCAGTGCCAGAGAAATTGTGTAGGCTGGATAAATACTATGCAGTGCCGGTGAGTACTGATGTTTTTCCAATACCTAAAAGGCTTACAGAAATTATTAGTAAGGAGTGGGATAGACCCGGTGTGCCCTTTTCCCCTCCTCCTATATTTAGAAAAATGTTTCCAATAGATGCCACTACACGGGACTTATGGAAGACAGTCCCTAAGGTGGAGGGAGCAGTTTCTACTTTAGCAAAGCGTACCACTATCCCGGTTGAGGACAGTTGTGCTTTTTCAGATCCAATGGATAAAAAATTAGAGGGTTACCTTAAGAAAATGTTTATTCAACAAGGTTTTATTTTACAGCCCCTTGCATGCATTGCGCCTGTCACTGCTGCGGCGGCGTTCTGGTTTGAGGCCCTGGAAGAGGCCATCCATACAGCTCCATTGACTGAAATTATTAACAAACTTAGAATACTTAAGCTAGCTAACTCATTTGTTTCTGATGCCATTGTTCATTTGACTAAACTAACGGCTAAGAATTCCGGATTCTCCATCCAGGCGCGTAGGGCGCTATGGCTTAAATCCTGGTCAGCTGATGTGACTTCAAAGTCTAAATTACTTAACATTCCTTTCAAGGGGCAGACCTTATTCGGGCCTGGTTTGAAAGAAATTATTGCTGACATTACTGGAGGTAAGGGTCATACCCTTCCTCAGGACAGGGCCAAATCAAGGGCCAAACAGTCTAATTTCTTCTGTTAAGTGTGATCAGTCCACGGGTCATCATTACTTCTGGGATATTACTCCTCCCCAACAGGAAGTGCAAGAGGATTCACCCAGCAGAGCTGCATATAGCTCCTCCCCTCTACGTCACTCCCAGTCATTCTCTTGCACCCAACGACTAGATAGGATGTGTGAGAGGACTATGGTGATTATACTTAGTTTTATATCTTCAATCAAAAGTTTGTTATTTTAAAATAGCACCGGAGTGTGTTATTATCTCTCTGGCAGAGTTTGAAGAAGAATCTACCAGAGTTTTTGTTATGATTTTAGCCGGAGTAGTTAAGATCATATTGCTGTTTCTCGGCCATCTGAGGAGAGGTAAACTTCAGATCAGGGGACAGCGGGCAGATGAATCTGCATAGAGGTATGTAGCAGTTTTTATTTTCTGACAATGGAATTGATGAGAAAATCCTGCCATACAGATATATTGTCATGTATGTATACTTTACACTTCAGTATTCTGGGGAATGGTACTTCACTAGAATTACACTGTAAGAAATACATAAAGCTGTTTAATAACTAGAGATTATGTTTAACGTTTTTGCTGGAATGTAAAATCGTTTTCATTTGCTGAGGTACTGAGTGAATAAATGTTTGGGCACTATTTTTCCACTTGGCAGTTGCTTAATCTGTTTTCTGACAGTTTCTGTTCTCCCTCACTGCTGTGTGTGAGGGGGAGGGGCCGTTTTTTGGCGCTTTTACTATGCATCAAATATTTCAGTCAGCAACTCGTATTCCCTGCATGATCCGGTTCATCTCTACAGAGCTCAGGGGTCTTCAAAACTTATTTTGAGGGAGGTAATTTCTCTCAGCAGAGCTGTGAGAATTATAGTTTGACTGAGATAAAAAACGTTTATTCTGTAATTTGTTTCCTGTTTTCAGAATTTGTTATCTTTGCTAATGGGATTAAACCTTTGCTAAAGTTGTGTTGTTTACAAGGATTGAGGCTATAACTGTTTCAATTTATTAATTTTCAACTGTCATAGATCTTCTGTGCTTCTTAAAGGCACAGTACATTTTAATATTATTCTAATTGAATTGTATTTCCAAGTTGCAAGTTTATTTGCTAGTGTGTTAAACATGTCTGATTCAGAGGATGATACCTGTGTCATTTGTTGCAATGCCAAAGTGGAGCCCAATAGAAATTTATGTACTAACTGTATTGATGCTACTTTAAATAAAAATCAATCTGTACAAATTGAACAAATTTCACCAAACAACGAGGGGAGAGTTATGCCGACTAACTCGCCTCACGTGTCAGTACCTACATCTCCCGCTCAGAGGGAGGTGCGTGATATTGTAGCGCCGAGTACATCTGGGCGGCCATTACAAATCACATTACAGGATATGGCTACTGTTATGACTGAGGTTTTGGCTAAATTACCAGAACTAAGAGGTAAGCGTGATCACTCTGGGGTGAGAACAGAGTGCGCTGATAATATTAGGGCCATGTCAGACACTGCGTCACAGGTGGCAGAACATGAGGACGGAGAACTTCATTCTGTGGGTGACGGTTCTGATCCAAACAGACTGGATTCAGATATTTCAAATTTTAAATTTAAACTGGAAAACCTCCGTGTATTACTAGGGGAGGTGTTAGCGGCTCTGAATGATTGTAACACAGTTGCAATACCAGAGAAAATGTGTAGGTTGGATAAATATTTTGCGGTACCGACGAGTACTGAGGTTTTTCCTATACCTAAGAGACTTACTGAAATTGTTACTAAGGAGTGGGATAGACCCGGTGTGCCGTTCACACCCCCTCCGATATTTAGAAAAATGTTTCCAATAGACGCCACCACAAGGGACTTATGGCAAACGGTCCCTAAAGTGGAGGGAGCAGTTTCTACCTTAGCTAAGCGTACCACTATCCCGGTGGAGGATAGCTGTGCTTTTTCAGATCCAATGGATAAAAAGTTAGAGGGTTTTATATTGCAACCCCTTGCATGCATTGCGCCGATCACGGCTGCAGCGGCATTCTGGATTGAGTCTCTGGAAGAGAACATTGGTTCAGCTACTCTGAACGACATTACGGACAGGCTTAGAGTCCTTAAACTAGCTAATTCATTCATTTCGGAGGCCGTAGTACATCTTACTAAACTTACGGCGAAGAATTCAGGATTCGCCATTCAGGCACGCAGGGCGCTGTGGCTAAAATCCTGGTCAGCTGATGTTACTTCTAAGTCTAAATTGCTTAATATACCTTTCAAAGGGCAGACCTTATTCGGGCCCGGGTTGAAAGAGATTATCGCTGACATTACAGGAGGTAAAGGCCATGCCCTGCCTCAGGACAAAGCCAAAGCCAAGACTAGACAGTCTAATTTTCGTTCCTTTCGTAATTTCAAAGCAGGAGCAGCATCAAATTCCTCTGCACCAAAACAGGAAGGAGCTGTTGCTCGCTACAGACAAGGCTGGAAACCTAACCAGTCCTGGAACAAGGGCAAGCAGACTAGGAAACCTGCTGCTGCCCCTAAAACAGCATGAATTGAGGGCCCCCGATCCGGGATCGGATCTAGTGGGGGGCAGACTTTCTATCTTCGCCCAGGCTTGGGCAAGAGATGTTCAGGATCCCTGGGCGCTAGAGATAATATCTCAGGGATACCTTCTGGACTTCAAATACTCTCCTCCAAGAGAGAGATTTCATCTGTCAAGATTGTCAACAATCCAGACAAAGAAAGAGGCGTTTCTACGCTGCGTACAAGAGCTCTTGTTAATGGGAGTAATCCATCCAGTTCCACGATCAGAACAGGGACAGGGGTTTTACTCAAATCTGTTTGTGGTTCCCAAAAAAGAGGGAACTTTCAGACCAATCCTGGACTTAAAGATCCTAAACAAATTCCTAAGAGTTCCATCGTTCAAGATGGAGACTATTCGGACAATTTTACCTATGATCCAAGAAGGTCAGTACATGACCACTGTAGATTTAAAAGATGCTTACCTTCACATACCGATTCACAAAGATCATTATCGGTACCTAAGGTTTGCCTTCCTAGACAGGCATTACCAGTTTGTGGCTCTTCCATTCGGATTGGCTACAGCTCCAAGAATCTTCACAAAGGTTCTGGGTGCTCTTCTGGCGGTACTAAGACCGCGGGGAATCTCGGTAGCTCCATACCTAGACGACATTCTGATACAAGCTTCAAGCTTTCAAACTGCCAAGTCTCATACAGAGTTAGTGCTGGCATTTCTAAGGTCACATGGATGGAAGGTGAACGAAAAGAAAAGTTCACTCGTTCCACTCACAAGAGTTCCCTTCCTGGGGACTCTTATAGATTCTGTAGAAATGAAGATTTACCTGACAGAGGACAGGCTAACAAGACTTCAAAGTGCTTGCCGCACCCTTCATTCCATTCAACACCCGTCAGTGGCTCAATGCATGGAGGTAATCGGCTTAATGGTAGCGGCAATGGACATAGTACCCTTTGCACGCTTACACCTCAGACCACTGCAACTGTGCATGCTAAGTCAGTGGAATGGGGATTACTCAGACTTATCCCCTTCTCTGAATCTGGATCAAGAGACCAGAAATTCTCTTCTATGGTGGCTTTCTCGGCCACATCTGTCCAGGGGGATGCCATTCAGCAGACCAGACTGGACAATTGTAACAACAGACGCCAGCCTTCTAGGTTGGGGTGCCGTCTGGAATTCTCTGAAGGCTCAGGGACAATGGAGTCAGGAGGAGAGTCTCCTGCCAATAAACATTCTGGAATTGAGAGCAGTTCTCAATGCCCTCCTGGCTTGGTCCCAGTTGACAACTCGGGGGTTCATCAGGTTTCAGTCGGACAACATCACGACTGTAGCTTACATCAACCATCAGGGAGGGACAAGAAGCTCCCTAGCTATGATGGAAGTATCAAAGATAATTCGCTGGGCAGAGTCTCACTCTTGCCACCTGTCAGCAATCCACATCCCGGGAGTGGAGAACTGGGAGGCGGATTTCTTAAGTAGTCAGACTTTTCATCCGGGGGAGTGGGAACTTCATCCGGAGGTCTTTGCCCAAATACTTTGACGTTGGGGCAAACCAGAGATAGATCTCATGGCGTCTCGACAGAACGCCAAGCTTCCTCGTTACGGGTCCAGATCCAGGGATCCAGGAGCAGTCCTGATAGATGCTCTGACAGCACCTTGGGACTTCAGGATGGCTTACGTGTTTCCACCCTTCCCGTTGCTTCCTCGATTGATTGCCAGAATCAAACAAGAGAGAGCATCAGTGATTCTAATAGCACCTGCGTGGCCACGCAGGACTTGGTATGCAGACCTGGTGGACATGTCATCCTGTCCACCTTGGTCTCTACCTCTGAAACAGGACCTTCTGATACAGGGTCCCTTCAAACATCAAAATCTAACTTCTCTGAAGCTGACTGCTTGGAAATTGAACGCTTGATTTTATCAAGACGTGGGTTTTCTGAGTCAGTTATTGATACCTTAATACAGGCTAGGAAACCTGTTACCAGAAAGATTTACCATAAGATATGGCGTAAATACCTATATTGGTGTGAATCCAAAGGTTACTCTTGGAGTAAGGTTAGGATTCCTAGGATATTGTCTTTTCTACAAGAAGGTTTAGAAAAGGGTTTATCTGCTAGTTCTTTAAAGGGACAGATCTCAGCTCTGTCCATTCTGTTACACAAACGTCTGTCAGAAGTTCCTGACGTCCAGGCTTTTTGTCAGGTTTTGGCCAGGATTAAGCCTGTGTTTAAAACTGTTGCTCCACCATGGAGTTTAAACTTTGTTCTTAATGTTTTACAGGGCGTTCCGTTTGAACCCCTTCATTCCATTGATATAAAGTTGTTATCTTGGAAAGTTCTATTTTTAATGGCTATTTCCTCGGCTCGAAGAGTCTCTGAATTATCAGCCTTACATTGTGATTCTCCTTATTTGATTTTTCATTCGGATAAGGTAGTCCTGCGTACTAAACCTGGGTTCTTACCTAAGGTAGTTACTAACAGGAATATCAATCAAGAGATTGTTGTTCCTTCTTTATGCCCAAATCCTTCTTCAAAGAAGGAACGTCTACTGCACAACCTGGATGTAGTCCGTGCTCTAAAATTTTACTTACAGGCAACTAAGGAATTTCGACAAACGTCTTCTCTGTTTGTCATTTACTCTGGGCAGAGGAGAGGTCAAAAAGCTTCCGCTACCTCTCTTTCTTTTTGGCTTCGTAGCATAATTCGTTTAGCTTATGAGACTGCTGGACAGCAGCCTCCTGAAAGAATTACAGCTCATTCTACTAGAGCTGTGGCTTCCACTTGGGCCTTCAAGAATGAGGCCTCTGTTGAACAGATTTGCAAGGCTGCAACTTGGTCTTCGCTTCATACTTTTTCCAAATTTTACAAATTTGACACTTTTGCTTCATCGGAGGCTATTTTTGGGAGAAAGGTTCTTCAGGCAGTGGTTCCTTCTGTATAAAGAGCCTGCCTATCCCTCCCGTCATCCGTGTACTTTTGCTTTGGTATTGGTATCCCAGAAGTAATGATGACCCGTGGACTGATCACACTTAACAGAAGAAAACATAATTTATGCTTACCTGATAAATTCCTTTCTTCTGTAGTGTGATCAGTCCACGGCCCGCCCTGTTTTTAAGGCAGGTAAATATTTTTTAATTTATACTCCAGTCACCACTTCACCCTTGGCTTTTCCTTTCTCGTTGGTCCTTGGTCGAATGACTGGGAGTGACGTAGAGGGGAGGAGCTATATGCAGCTCTGCTGGGTGAATCCTCTTGCACTTCCTGTTGGGGAGGAGTAATATCCCAGAATTAATGATGACCCGTGGACTGATCACACTACAGAAGAAAGGAATTTATCAGGTAAGCATAAATTATGTTTTTCGTGCCTTTCGAAATTTCAAGGCAGGTGCAGGATCAGCTCCCTCTACTTCAAAACAAGAGGGAACTTTTCCTCAATCTAAGCAGGCCTGGAAACCTACCCAGTCCTGGAACAAGGGCAAGCAGGCCAGAAAGCCTGCTGCTGCCTCCAAGACAGCATGAAGGAGCGGCCCCTTATCCGACAACGGATCTAGTAGGGGGCAGACTCTCTCTCTTCGCCCAGGTGTGGGCAAGAGATGTTCAGGATCCCTGGGCATTGGAGATCATATCTCAGGTATATCTTCTGGACTTCAAAGCTTCTCCCCCACAAGGGAGATTTCACCTTTCAAGATTATCTGCAAACCAGATAAAGAAAGAGGCATTCCTAAGCTGCGTGCAAGACCTCCTTGTAATGGGAGTGATCCATCCAGTTCCGCGGACGGAACAAGGACAGGGATTTTATTCAAATCTGTTTGTGGTTCCCAAAAAAGAGGGAACCTTCAGACCAATTTTGGATCTAAAGATCCTAAACAAATTCCTCAGAGTTCCATCATTCAAGATGGAAACTATTCGAACCATTTTACCCATGATCCAAGAGGGTCAGTACATGACCACAGTGGACTTAAAGGATGCCTACCTTCACATTCCGATCCACAAGAATCATCATCAGTTCTTGAGGTTTGCCTTTCTAGACAGGCATTACCAGTTTTTAGCTCTTCCATTCGGGTTGGCTACAGCGCCAAGAATTTTTACAAAGGTTCTGGGCTCACTTCTGGCGGTTCTAAGACCGCAAGGCATAGCGGTGGCTCCTTACCTAGACGACATCCTGATACAGGCATCAAGCTTTCAAATTGCCAAGTCTCATACAGAGATAGTTCTGGCATTTCTGAGGTCGCATGGGTGGAAAGTGAACGAAGAAAAGTTTATCTATCTCCTCTCACAAGGGTTTCCTTCCTAGGGACTCTGATAGATTCTATAGAAATGAAAATTTACCTGACGGAGTCCAGGTTATCAAAACTTCTAAATGCTTGCCGTGTTCTTCACTCCATTCCGCGCCCCACGGTGGCTCAGTGCATGGAAGTAATCGGCTTAATGGTAGCGGCGATGGACATAGTGCCATTTGCGCACCTGCATCTCAGACCTCTGCAATTATGCATGCTCAGTCAGTGGAATGGGGATTACACAGATTTGTCCCCTCTCCTAAATCTGGATCAGGAAACCAGAGATTCTCTTCTCTGGTGGTTATCTCGGGTCCATCTGTCCAAAGGTATGACCTTTCGCAGGCCAGATTGGACCATTGTAACAACAGACGCCAGCATTCTAGGTTGGGGTGCAGTCTGGAACTCCCTGAAGGCTCAGGGTTCATGGACTCAGGAGGAGAAACTCCTCCCAATAAATATTCTGGAGTTAAGAGCAATATTCAATGCTCTTCTAGCTTGGCCTCAGTTAGCAACACTGAGGTTCATCAGATTTCAGTCGGACAACATCACGACTGTGGCTTACATCATCCATCAAGGGGGGACCAGGAGTTCTCTAGCGATGTCAGAAGTCTCCAAGATAATTCGCTGGGCAGAGACTCACTCTTGCCACCTGTCAGCGATCCATATCCCAGGGGTAGAGAACTGGGAGGCGGATTTTCTAAGTCGTCAGACTTTTTATCTGGGGGAGTGGGAACTCCATCCGGAGGTGTTTGCTCAATTGTTTCTCCATTGGGGCAAACCAGAACTGGATCTCATGGCGTCTCGCCAGAACGTCAAGCTTCCTTGTTACGGATCCAGGTCCAGGGACCCAGAAGCGGCACTGATAGATGCTCTAGCAGCGCCTTGGTTCTTCAACCTGGCCTATGTGTTTCCACCGTTTCCTCTGCTCCCTCGTCTGATTGCCAAAATCAAACAGGAGAGAGCATCGGTGATATTGATAGGGCCTGCGTGGCCACGCAGGACCTGGTATGCAGACCTAGTGGACATGTCATCCTTTCCACCATGGACTCTGCCTCTGAGACAAGACCTTCTAATACAAGGTCCTTTCAATCATCCGAATCTACTTTCTCTGAGACTGACTGCATGGAGATTGAACGCTTGATACCTTAATACAGGCACGAAAGCCTGTCACCAGGAAAATTTACCACAAGATTTGGCGTAAATATCTTCATTGGTGTGAATCCAAGAATTACTCATGGAGTAGGGTTAGGATTCCTAGGATATTGTCCTTCCTCCAAGAGGGTTTGGACAAAGGACTATCAGCTAGTTCTTTAAAGGGACAGATTTCTGCTCTGTCTATTCTTTTACACAAGCGTCTGGCAGAAGTTCCAGACGTTCAGGCATTTTGTCAGGCTTTAGTTAGAATTAAGCCTGTGTTTAAACCTGTTGCTCCCCCATGGAGCTTAAACTTGGTTCTTAAAGTTCTTCTCCGTTTGAACCCCTTCATTCTATTGATATCAAACTTCTATCATGGAAAGTTCTTTTTCTGATGGCTATTTCCTCGGCTCGAAGAGTCTCGGAGTTATCTGCCTTACATTGTGATTCTCCTTATCTGATCTTTCATTCAGATAAAGTAGTTCTGCGTACAAAACCTGGGTTTTTACCTAAGGTGGTTTCTAACAAGAATATCAATCAAGAGATTTTTGTTCAATCATTATGCCCTAATCCTTCTTCAAAGAAGGAACGTCTTTTGCATAATCTAGACATAGTCCGTGCATTGAAGTTTTACTTGCAGGCTACTAAAGATTTTCGCCAAACATCTCACCTGTTTGTTATTTACTCTGGACAGAGGAGAGGTCAAAAGGCCTCGGCAACCTCTTTCTTTTTGGCTTCGGAGTATAATCCGTTTAGCATATGAGACTGCTGGACAGCAGCCCCCTGAAAGAATTACAGCTCATTCTACTAGAGCTGTGGCTTCCACCTGGGCCTTTAAAAATGAGGCCTCTGTTGAACAGATTTGCAAGGCTGCGACTTGGTCTTCGCTTCATACCTTTTCAAAATTTTACAAATTTGATACTTTTGCTTCTTCGGAGGCTGTTTTTGGGAGAAAGGTTCTACAGGCAGTGGTTCCTTCCGTTTAAGTTCCTGCCTTGTCCCTCCCATCATCCGTGTACTTAAGCTTTGGTATTGGTATCCCACAAGTAATGGATGATCCGTGGACTGGATACACTTAACAAGAGAAAACATAATTTATGCTTACCTGATAAATTTATTTCTCTTGTAGTGTATCCAGTCCACGGCCCGCCCTGTCCTTTTAAGGCAGGTCTAAATTTTAATTAAACTTCAGTCACCACTGCACCCTATGGTTTCTCCTTTCTCGGCTTGTTTCGGTCGAATGACTGGATATGGCAGTTAGGGGAGGAGCTATATAGCAGCTCTGCTGTGGGTGATCCTCTTGCAACTTCCTGTTGGGAAGGAGAATATCCCACAAGTAATGGATGATCCGTGGACTGGATACACTACAAGAGAAATACATTTATCAGGTAAGCATAAATTATGTTTTACCTCAATTGCATCGAAATAGGAGAAATAAACATGCACAGAGACAGCACAACTACACACGATCATTATGCTCTTGAGTGGAACCATGCAAGGTGTTTCTAGCTCACTTTGAGATCACGGTCTGTCCTTGCTCAGTTTGCAGAGATTGACAGGCGCCATCTTGTAAAAATGCTGTGGTGTGTGTGTGT
>NC_069505.1:335137164-335173351 GCF_027579735.1 Bombina bombina
AGACCCTAGTTAATGTGTTTGGCTACATCTGCCTAGTTTGTCCCAAATGGTTTCATGTCTGTGGGGCGCTGATGGCGGCCGAGGCGACGTCCTGTGGATGGGTTTTAAGATACAGGCAAATCTTATTTTCGGACTAGTTACGAGGGTCCCTATTATTGGTTCATGATCTTGTAACATATAGCTGCAGATCCTCTAAACTTAACTATGGAGTATACTTAATTTTTAATTACCTCCACTTGATGTAATGATACCTTCCTAAAAAGCTACTTAAAATTACAACGGGTCTTAACATGTGTTAGTCATGATTAACACCCATTAGCGCCTTGAAACCTTGTTCCCCTATGATTTATAAGTACCCAAGAATCTTATTCACAGAGAGCTAGCCACTACTCTTGCTATTAATTTACATGTCAAGTAGCTGATGATTACGTCTTGCTACCTGTGTACATGAGTTACCTTCCTGTTTAGCATATACTCCTATCGGCTTACTTAGCATATATATATATATAAAAATGGCAGATTATACATACAGGATTCTGGAGGTTTATAACGTTAAGTTTACCTATCTTATACTTATCTAGAGACGGTCAAGTTTTGTTTTATTACCATTGTTATGACTGTATATTATGCTTAAGTATTGTATTGAGCGACATACTTTCTTCATTGTCCTACATTAGTTCCTACCCTGACTGAGTATCTTGGGCTAGGTAATACATTGTGCAACTTTAGGTTAAACAACAAATAGTCTTTCTACCTGGCCATAGATACCTACCAGTATAAATAACCACCCCTCTATTCATACTATCTACCCTCTTCCCACTCCCCTAGCTACTCTACTGTCCTATTATAAAAGGCTCCGCCCCTCCCCCCCTTCTCCCACTATAATTCAAGCGGCTCCCGCCCGCTGATCTTTCCCCCTTTCCCTGAACACTGAGGCCCAAGAGTGGTCGTTACAAAAGCCAACTCCCCACATCTTGTTATCATTAGAATAGAAAGTCATACAGTATTCCCCCTATTGATGTGGGGATAATGTCCCAATTCATATAACATAAACTGAAGTCCCATTTTATTTAGCCCAAACCCTTTTCTTTCGCCGCATCAAGACATGACTAGTGATCTCACCTATACACACCTATCACACACTGGTGACCCCACCTCTTTTCTCATACAACAACATTACAATATGACACCTTGTTTTATCTTACTTGTGGGCAGCTTTTCTCTATTTCTAGTCAAATTATTTTATTATTATCTTTGCAATTTTCAATATTAGAATATAGACTTGATGCGTGGAGCTGCAAAATCTGTTCTGTCTTATTGGAAAATCTTCATATAATATAATAATAATAAATAATAATAATAATAACTAGTATTTATATAGCGCATTTCTCCCAGTGGGACTCAAAGCGCTTTTTCAGTGCTTGCTCTCGGAATTTACCAAATCGGCAGCTGAATAGTAATAGTTGTTATTACAGCAATGTATGTCATGCTCTGATGATATGTATATTACTTTTCCTTGAAACTTCAATCAAAAATTGTTTAAAAAAAAAGGGCTTTTTGTAGGGCATTGTCCTAAAAAAATCAGCTCTTTTACATTTAAAAAAAACAAAGTCCCCCCTAACAGTAAAACCCACCCACCCAACAAACCCCCCAAAATAAAAAAAAATTGTATGTACATTGCCCTTAAAAGGGCATTCAGCTCGTTTTCACTGCCCTTAAAGGGACAGTCTACACCAGAATTTTTATTGTTTTAAAAGATAGATAATCCCTTTATTACCCATTCCCCAGTTTTGCATAACCAACACAGTTATATTAATATACTTTTTACCTCTGTGATTACCTTGTATCTAAGACTCTGCAAACTGCCCCCTTATTTCAGTTCTTTTGACAGACTTGCAGTTTAGCCAATCAGTGTCTGCTCCCAGATAACTTCATGTGCACAAGCACAGTGTTATCTATATGAAATACATGAACTAACACCCTCTAGTGGTGAAAAACTGTTAATGCATTCTGAAAAGAGGTGGCCTTCAAGGTCTAATAAATTAGCATATGAACCTCCAAGGTTAAGCTTTCAACTAAGAATACTAAGAGAACAAAGCAAAATTGGTGATACAAGTAAATTGGAAAATTGTTTAAAATTACATGCTCTATCTGAATCATGAAAGTTTTTTTGGCCTAGACTGTCCCTTTAAAAGGGCATTCAGCTCTTTTGCAATTTGCCCCCAAAAAACCCTAATCTATAAAAACACCCCCCCAAAAAACAAAACAAAAAAAATGAACACTAAAGCCCCAAATAGGTACTCACAGTTTCAGAAGTTCGGTGGAGAAGGTCTTCTTCCATGCGGGTCTATCATCTTCATCCACAGTGAAGGTGGCACAAAGCAGAGGTCCGGATCGCTCTTGCTAGATGTGGCGATCCTTGGCGCTGGTCATCTGTGGCGTTGTCGTCGGTCTCCAGTGGCGGCGGCTGTGCTCCTCCACGGCATGGAGGCTCCTCTTCATCCTATGTCCGTGGTATACTAAATATTGAATGCAAGGTACTGCAATCAATTTGGGGTACCTTGCATTCCTGTTTTGAATTTTTCAAAACAGCCAATAAGATTTCAGTAGCTCTCATCCTATTGGCTAATTTTGAAAATTTCAGCCAATAGGAATTCAAGGTACCCCAATAAATATGGGGTATCTTGAATTCAATCTTCAGCGTGCAGTAGATGATCGCATGAAGAGGAACCTCCACTCCTTCGCCGAGGCCCGCCGCCGATGACTGCTGCAGAGGATCGCCACTTCTGAGAAGACGGCTCTGGACCTCTGCTCTGTGCTGCCTTCACTGTGGATGAAGATGATGGACCCATCTGGAAGAAGACCTTCTCCGTCGGACTTCTGAAACCATAAGTACCTATTTGGGGCTTTAGTGTTAGGTTATTTTTTAAAAAAATTTTGTTTTTTGTTTTTTTAGGTTTCTCCAACATTGGTGTGTCCGGTCCACGGCGTCATCCTTACTTGTGGGATATTCTCTTCCCCAACAGGAAATGGCAAAGAGTCCCAGCAAAGCTGGCCATATAGTCCCTCCTAGGCTTCGCCCACCCCAGTCATTCTCTTTGCCGTTGCACAGGCAACATCTCCACGGAGATGGTTAAGAGTTTTTTGGTGTTTAAATGTAGTTTTTATTCTTCTATCAAGTGTTTGTTATTTTAAAATAGTTCTGGTATGTACTATTTACTCTGAAACAGAAAAGGATGAAGATTTCTGTTTGTGAGAGGAAGATGATTTTAGCAGACAGTAACTAAAATCGATTGCTGTTTCCACATAGGACTGTTGAGATGAAGTAACTTCAGTTGGGGGAAACAGTTAGCAGACTTTTCTGCTTAAGGTATGACTAGCCATATTTCTAACAAGACCATGTAATGCTGGAAGGCTGTCATTCCCCCTCATGGGGACCGGTAAGCCATTTTCTTAGTCAAACAAACAGAATAAAGGGCTTATTATGGGCTAAAAAACTGGTAGACATTTTTATGGGCTAAATCGATTGCTTTATTTGGGCATATTATTCAGATTTAGGCTGACAATTTGCATTTATAATCTTGGGGAACGTTTATATAACGGCAGGCACTGTGTTAGACACCTTTTCCAGTCAGGGGGCCTTTCTAGTTATAGACTGAGCCTCATTTTTGCGCCATTACTGCGCAGTTGTTTTTTGAGAGCAGGGCATGCAGATGCATGTGTGAGGATCTAAAAATTACTGGAAAAGCTTCTAGAAGGCGTCAATTGGGTCTCAGCAAAGACTATAGCTGGGACTGTATAGGGGTTAAATTTAAAAACGGCTCCGGTTCCGTTATTTTAAGGGTTAAAGCTCTGAAATTTGGTGTGCAATACTTTTAATGCTTTAAGACACTGTGGTGAAATTTTGGTAATTTTTGAACAATTCCTTCATACTTTTTCACATATTCAGTAATAAAGTGTTTTCTGTTTAAAATTTAAAGAGACAGTAACGGTTTTGTTTTAAAACGTTTTTTGTGCTTTGTTGACAAGTTTAAGCCTGTTTAACATGTCTGTACCTTCAGATAAGCTATGTTCTATATGTATGAAAGCCAATGTGTCTCCCCATTTAAATTTATGTGATAATTGTGCCATAGCGTCCAAACAAAGTAAGGACAGTACTGCCACAGATAATGAAATTGCCCAAGATGATTCCTCAGATGAGGGGAGTAAACATGATACTACATCATCTCCTACTGTGTCTACACCAGTTTTGCCCACGCAGGAGGCCCCTAGTACATCTAGTGCGCCAATGCTTATTACCATGCAACAATTAACGGCTGTAATGGATAGCTCCATAGCAAATATTTTATCCAAAATGCCTACTTATCAGAGAAAGCGCGATTGCTCTGTTTTAAACACTGAAGAGCAAGAGGGCGCTGATGGTAATTGTTCTGTCATACCCTCACACCAATCTGAAGGGGCCATGAGGGAGGTTTTGTCAGATGGAGAAATCTCAGATTCAGGAAAAATTTCTCATCAAGCTGAACCTGATGTTGTGACATTTAAATTTAAATTAGAACATCTCCGCGCACTGCTTAAGGAGGTGTTATCTACTCTGGATGATTGTGACAACTTGGTCATTCCAGAGAAATTATGCAAGATGGACAAGTTCCTAGAGGTTCCGGTGCACCCCGACGTTTTTCCTATACCCAAGCGGGTGGCGGACATAGTAAATAAGGAGTGGGAAAAGCCCGGCATACCTTTTGTCCCCCCCCCCCTATATTTAAGAAATTATTTCCTATGGTCGACCCCAGAAAGGACTTATGGCAGACAGTCCCTAAGGTCGAGGGAGCAGTTTCTACTTTAAACAAACGCACTACTATTCCTATCGAAGATAGTTGTGCTTTCAAAGATCCTATGGATAAAAAATTGGAAGGTTTGCTTAAAAAGATTTTTGTACAGCAAGGTTACCTTCTACAACCAATTTCGTGCATTGTTCCTGTCACTACAGCAGCGTGGTTCTGGTTCGAGGAACTAGAAAAGTCGCTCAGTAGAGAGACTCCATATGAGGAGGTTATGGACAGAGTTCACGCACTTAAATTGGCTAACTCTTTTATTTTAGATGCCGCTTTGCAATTAGCTAGATTAGCGCCGAAAAATTCAGGGTTTGCTATCGTGGCGCGCAGAGCGCTTTGGCTAAAGTCTTGGTCAGCGGATGTGTCATCCAAGACAAAATTGCTTAACATCCCTTTCAAAGGTAAAACTTTATTTGGACCAGAATTGAAAGAGATTATTTCAGACATCACTGGGGGAAAGGGCCACGCCCTTCCACAGGATAGGTCTTTTAAGGCTAAAAATAAGTCTAATTTTCGGCCCTTTCGCAGGAAAGGACCGGCCTCTAATTCTGCATCCTCTAAGCAAGAGGGTAATGCCTCACAACCCAAACCAGCCTGGAAACCGATGCAAGGCTGGAACAAGGGTAAGCAGGCCAAGAAGCCCGCCACTGCTAACAAAACAGCATGAAGGAGTAGCCCCCGATCCGGGACCGGATCTAGTGGGGGGCAGACTCTCTCTCTTTGCTCAGGCTTGGGCAAGAGATGTTCAGGATCCTTGGACGCTAGAAATAGTTTCACAAGGTTATCTCCTGGAATTCAAGGAACTACCCCCAAGGGGAAGGTTCCACATGTCTCACTTATCCTCAAACCAAATAAAGAGACAGGCATTCTTACATTGTGTAGAAGACCTGTTAAAGATGGGAGTGATACACTCAGTTCCGATAAAGGAACAAGGAATGGGATTTTATTCCAAAGAGGGAACTTTCAGACCAATTTTGGATTTGAAGATCCTAAACAAATTTCTCAGGGTACCATCGTTCAAGATGGAAACCATTTGAACGATTCTACCCACTATCCAGGAAAGTCAATTTATGACTACCGTGGATCTAAAGGATGCGTACCTACATATTCCTATCCACAAAGAACATCATCAGTTCCTAAGGTTCGCTTTTCTGGACAAGCATTACCAGTTTGTGGCCCTCCCATTCGGGTTAGCCACTGCTCCAAGGATTTTCACAAAGGTGCTAGGGTCCTTTCTAGCAGTTCTAAGACCGAGGGGCATTGCAGTAGTACCTTACTTGGACGACATTCTAATACAAGCGTCGTCCCTGTCAAAAGCAAAGGCTCATACGGACATCGTTCTAGCCTTTCTCAGATCTCACGGATGGAAGGTGAACATAGAAAAAAGTTCTCTGTCTCCGTCGACAAGAGTTCCCTTCTTGGGAACAATAATAGATTCCTTAGAAATGAGGATTTTTCTGACAGAGGTCAGAAAATCAAAACTTCTAAGCTCTTGTCAAGTGCTTCATTCTGTTCCTCGTCCTTCCATAGCGCAGTGCATGGAAGTAGTAGGATTGATGGTTGCAACAATGGACATAGTTCCTTTTGCACGAATTCATCTAAGACCATTACAACTGTGCATACTCAAACAGTGGAATGGGGATTATACAGACTTGTTTCCAATGATTCAAGTAGATCAAAAGACCAGAGATTCACTCCGTTGGTGGCTGACCCTGGACCATCTGTCCCAGGGAATGAGCTTCCGCAGACCAGAGTGGGTCATTGTCACGACCGACGCCAGTCTAGTGGGCTGGGGCGCGGTCTGGGAATCCCTGAAAGCTCAGGGTCTATGGTCTTGGGAAGAGTCTCTTCTCCCGATAAACATTCTGGAACTGAGAGCGATATTCAATGCTCTCAGAGCTTGGCCTCAACTAGCAAAGGCCAAATTCATACGGTTCCAATCAGACAACATGACGACCGTTGCATATATCAATCATCAGGGGGGAACGAGGAGTTCCCTGGCGATGAAAGAAGTGACCAAAATAATTCAATGGGCGGAGGATCACTCCTGGCACTTGTCTGCGATCCACATCCCAGGAGTGGAAAACTGGGAGGCGGATTTTCTGAGTCGTCAGACATTCCATCCGGGGGAGTGGGAACTCCATCCTGAGATCTTTGCCCAAATAACTCAATTATGGGGCATTCCAGACTTGGATCTGATGGCATCTCGTCAGAACTTCAAGGTTCCTTGCTACGGGTCCAGATCCAGGGATCCCAAGGCGACTCTAGTAGATGCACTAGTAGCACCTTGGACCTTCA
This sequence comes from Bombina bombina, assembly GCF_027579735.1. NCBI lineage: Eukaryota > Metazoa > Chordata > Amphibia > Anura > Bombinatoridae > Bombina > Bombina bombina. The sequence goes on from NC_069505.1 coordinate 335,144,298, forward strand.
ACCTAGCTTATGTATTTCCACCGTTTCCTCTCATTCCCAGGCTGGTAGCCAGGATCAATCAGAAGAGGGCCTCGGTGATCTTGATAGCTCCTGCGTGGCCACGCAGGACTTGGTATGCAGACCTGGTGAATATGTCATCGGCTCCACCATGGAAGCTACCTTTGAGACAGGACCTTCTTGTTCAGGGTCCATTCGAACATCCAAATCTGGTCTCCCTCCAGCTGACGGCTTGGAGATTGAACGCTTGATTCTATCGAAGCGTGGGTTTTCAGATTCTGTAATAGATACTCTGGTTCAGGCCAGAAAACCTGTAACTAGAAAAATTTACCATAAAATATGGAAAAATATATCTGTTGGTGTGAATCCAAAGGATTCCCATGGAATAAGATACAAATTCCTAAGATTCTCTCCTTTCTACAAGAAGGTTTGGAGAAAGGATTATCTGCAAGTTCTCTAAAGGGACAGATCTCTGCTTTATCTGTCTTACTACACAAAAGACTGGCAGCTGTGCCAGATGTTCAAGCATTTGTTCAGGCTCTGGTTAGGATCAAGCCTGTTTACAGACCTTTGACTCCTCCCTGGAGTCTAAATCTAGTTCTTTCAGTTCTTCAAGGGGTTCCGTTTGAACCTTTACATTCCATAGATATTAAGTTACTATCTTGGAAAGTTTTGTTTTTGGTTGCAATTTCTTCTGCTAGAAGAGTTTCAGAGTTATCTGCTCTGCAGTGTTATCCGCCCTATCTTGTGTTCCATGCCGATAAGGTGGTTTTGCGTACTAAGCCTGGTTTTCTTCCTAAAGTTGTTTCTAACAAAAATATTAACCAGGAGATAGTTGTACCTTCTTTGTGTCCGAATCCAGTTTCAAAGAAGGAACGTTTGTTACACAATTTGGACGTAGTCCGTGCTCTAAAATTCTATTTAGAGGCTACTAAAGATTTCAGACAAACATCTTCCTTGTTTGTTGTTTATTCTGGTAAAAGGAGAGGTCAAAAAGCGACTTCTACCTCTCTTTCCTTTTGGCTTAAAAGCATCATCCGATTGGCTTATGAGACTGCCGGACGGCAGCCTCCTGAAAGAATCACAGCTCACTCCACTAGGGCTGTGGCTTCCACATGGGCCTTCAAGAACGAGGCTTCTGTTGACCAGATATGTAAGGCAGCGACTTGGTCTTCACTGCACACTTTTGCCAAATTTTACAAATTTTGATACTTTTGCTTCTTCTGAGGCTATTTTTGGGAGAAAGGTTTTGCAAGCTCTGGTGCCTTCCGTTTAGGTAACCTGATTTGCTCCCTCCCTTCATCCGTGTCCTAAAGCTTTGGTATTGGTTCCCACAAGTAAGGATGACGCCGTGGACCGGACACACCAATGTTGGAGAAAACAGAATTTATGCTTACCTGATAAATTACTTTCTCCAACGGTGTGTCCGGTCCACGGCCCGCCCTGGTTTTTTAATAAGGTCTGATGAATTATTTTCTCTAACTACAGTCACCACGGTACCATATGGTTTCTCCTATATATATTTCCTCCTGTCCGTCGGTCGAATGACTGGGGTGGGCGGAGCCTAGGAGGGACTATATGGCCAGCTTTGCTGGGACTCTTTGCCATTTCCTGTTGGGGAAGAGAATATCCCACAAGTAAGGATGACGCCGTGGACCGGACACACCGTTGGAGAAAGTAATTTATCAGGTAAGCATAAATTCTGTTTTTTTTTTTGGGTCAAATTGGTGGGTGGGGGTTTTACTGTTAGGTGGAACTTTGTTTATTTTAAATGTAAAAGAGCTGATTTCTTTAGGGCAATGCCCTACAAAAAGCTCCTTTAAGGTCTATTGGTAGTTTAGTTTTAGATTAGGGGGTGTTTTTATTTTGGGGGGGATTTTTTTTACATAGGGATTAGCTTTAATTTTTTTATTTTGGATAGTGTTGTTTATTATTTTTTGTAATGTTAGCGTTTTTTATTTTCTGTAATTAGATTAATGAAATGTAGTAATTTTTAAAATTGTAATTAAGGGGTTAATTTAGGGGGTGTTAGGTTAGGGTTCTTAGTCATTAAATTCATGTTTTGCATTGTGGGGGTTGGCGGTGTAGGAGTCAATAGGTAAATTAGGTTTAATGAGTTGTAGGGGGATAGCAGATTAGGGGTTAATAGATGTATTAGGTAGTTTGCGATGTTGCAGTTTGCGGATTTAGGGGTTAATAACATAAATTATGCTTACCTGATAATTTCATTTTCTTCCGTGGGAAAGAGTCCACAGCCGCATTCATTACTTGTGGGAAAATAAGAACCTGGCCACCAGGAGGAGGCAAAGACAACGCAGCCAAAGGCTCAAATACTCCTCCCACTGCCCTCATCCCCCAGTCATTCAGCTGAGGAACAAGGAACAGTAGAAGAAATATCAGGGTGAAAGGGTGCCAGAAGACTACACACAAGATGCTTAAAAAAAGTGCGGGGGGCTGTGGACTCTTTCCCACGGAAGAAAATGAAATTATCAGGTAAGCATAATTTATGTGTTTCTTTCAATTGGGAAAGAGTCCACAGCCGCATTCATTACTTGTGGGGAAACTATACCCAAGCAAAAGAGGACACTGAATGCCAAAACGGGAGGGTAAATAGGCGGCCCAATCTGAAGGCACCAGGCCTGAACCACAACCCCAGAAGAAAAACCTGCTTCGTCCGAAACAGGGAACAACATAATGGAAGAAAAAAGGCCCCAAGAACACTGATTAACAGACATCCCCAAGCCAGGCTAGAGACCACGAGCAGACCCAACCGAGCCAACAGGACTCGAAAGACGCTGTCACTCAGAGGCAGACCCCAGTCACACACCCCTGACTAACCAGGGGACCCTGACTGACAACTCCCAGAGGGAAGAAAGCAAGGCATAAGAGAAAAACCCAAACCAGGACTTCCAGAGGAACAAACCAAGTCCAGCTTGAGAGGCTCAAGAGAGCCACAACAGAATAAAAGAAAGGCATCGCCAGCAAAACACGCCAAGGTCAGAGACCGGATAGGAGAACAGAAAAGTATCTCCACAATGTGCAACCGCACAAGCAGCTAGATAGTATGCCATAGCACAAACGGAGGAAGCAAGGCCAAAGGGGAACCCTCCATTGCCCGGTAACCCGACGAAAAGGAAACAAGGCGTCCACACCAGACCACAAAAAGGACAGAGGACGCCCTCCAAAACCCTGCAGTCAGTGAAGATGGACCTGCAAGACGAACAGGCTCCTTGGTGAACAACCCCCCAACAGAGGGAACACCCAGAGGAATCCGAACCCCACAGAGGGCCCAGAGAGCACCTCAACTGGAACCAATGCAGCCTGAAGGAAGCAAGAAGGTTCGGACCCAAACATACTTTGGAAACTGAACATGACGAAGACCGCCCACATATAGGCTGACCGACCTATCAGAGACAGGACTAAGTCCAGGGAACCAGAGTTCCACCCCCTCACTCAACGAGAGGGAAGAAAAACAACAAGCCACATCAAAAGAGTGCAAAACCAAACACCTGTAAACAGCAGGCAATGGACCAGAAAGCAGTCAGAGGCCCCACAGAAACTGGAGGAACACAGAACCCCAGAGAGACAAAACTCTCAAGTGAAGACTTTCCCCTCCCCTGAAACAAGGGACTAACTCGGGAAAACACTCCCACAGAGTGAAACACATCCTCCATAAGGGGACTTAAGGCAAGAAGCAACTGTCCATATAACACAAAACTCGAAAATCGAGCAGCCATCTCCAACGCAAGGACGGACCCAAGCTAGCCAGCACCAAAAGGGTGCCCTTACCGAGCAACTTCGGCAAGAGAGCAGAAACCAGAAGGCTAGAACAGCAGGCCAATGGAATCATTAAAACACTTTCAAGAAGCATAAGCCCTCGCAAAAATCAGGGCACCAGATGTCCAGAAGAAAGTTTTCCACCCAGAAGAGAACCCAGAACCCGGAGGGTTACGAGGACAGGTATAGACAGGGCTATATCCACGCGAACAGGGAACTTCGGTCCCACCGCAGGTCAGCAACCGGACCTGAAGGAGAACGCCTCAGGGAAAAATTACCCCGTACCAGGAACCCAAAGCGAGCCAAACACGAGCATCAACCTGACCAGAAACCTGGTTAGAGATCGCCCATCTGATAGAAAACCAGATCACCGGGGGACTTCATAATAAATAGAGGAAATGGACTGCAAAAATTGCAGGACCCACCCCAAGGTGAGATGATCCCTTGACAGGGCCATACAACCCTTGAGATCTTAAGGAACCGATCATTACAAGGACACCACCCTTCAGAAGGCCAGGGCCTCACCTTGGCTTCTGACCCCAAGTGACGGAAGAGAACGTTGGAACCTAATTTCTAGTGCCAGGAAGAACCCTCAGGCAAAACCCAAGGACCTTAACGTCTGGGTTCCCACCGGGAATAGACATCCAGCGGCAGAATGCAGAGGCGAACCAGCATGGCAAGCCACAAGCTAGCCACTAAGTAACAGAAGCTGCCGGATCCCATGAAAAACCAGATCCTGAGAAAAGCTGAGGAACGAATGTTCCCAAAGGGACTCAAGAAGGACCCCTGGACCAGACCTAGGATACCCTAGTAGGTAAAACCACCCAAAAAGGTAGCAAAAGGTGCAAAGGCCCTGAACCTCCCTAACGGATAAGGTCCAGCCCCCCTAAAAGGGGAGCAAGAAAGTGATGTGGCGGAACTCCACCGACTCGGTCACCCGGATGCAGTCTGATAGGGCTAACCCAATGTATCCCGCCTCCCGGACCCGAAAGTCTACAATGTAGTATATTTAGTGTAGTTTGTGAAAACAAACAAAAACAAACAAGTGAACACTCAAGATCGCGCCGGACCGGTCAGGTGCAACATGCGTCACTGACAGAACTGACAAGGTGCACAGTAAATTTCGGACCAACGTGTCCGTGAACAACTTACGTAGAAGTAATAAGATAAATCAATCCTAGAAATTCCCGAAGGAAAACAGATAATCAAATAAATAAATCCTAACAGGATGGAAAGAAAATAAGGCAGCCCGTAGGCATCCGCCAAAGAAAGAACCAGGCCTCTGCAGGACCCGCCAAACGGGACCCGGAACTTCCAAGAAAAAAATCTTGGAAAGATTGCAATAGACAGACAGGAGATTACAGCATCCCCTCTAGTCTAACTAGAAGTACCATTCGAGGACTGAGCATTCCCATGCTGATGAAGGAAAGGATCCCCCAATAACTTGAAAACATGTCGTAGTAGAACGCGCAGTCGCGCTATCTTATATCGAAAGGCACAACACACAGGAACAGTCACACCCAGAGGGAACTGTATAGGCCCATCCGAGGTCTGGATACCCGGGAAAATCAGACACGAACACAACAGCAAATAATCTTCTGGGCCTTGCAGGCGAATAATCGTCATCAATATATTAAAGCGGAAATGTGCTACAACCTCCGGGGGGAATAAACCACCCTGTATGGAGGGAAAATTAACATTAGGGTTACCTGCAAGTGTAGCAGAAGGGTGTGGTAGGGAGTCCGCTCCGTGAGGGACAGGACCCCCAGAGGCTGATGGCTCAGCAGGCCCATGGTTCCCCGAGCCTGAGGAACCAGGCGCTCTAAGAAGGTACAAGAGACCTGACTTGTTGACCTGCGTCAACGGGGCCGAAGTACATTTCTCACATGAGGAAGAATCAGAATCTGAAATAATAATAGTTTCAGCGTCTGAATTCTTCATGGCTGAAAAAACTAAATAAAAAAAAGGGACTATATAAAAAACTAACGGCACCTGACACCCACAATGGCTGGGGCACTCACCACCTCCTATGACCAGACTCCAGCAGAGCAGACTTTCTTCGTCACCACACGGTCAGGAATGCGGAAGCAGAAAACCAAGCTTAACAATGCCCGGTCACAAGGTGAACCGTATAGTCCAAAAAAAATCACCACCAAAAAGGCAGCAACCAAGGCCCCACAGTCTCAGCCAAGAGCCAATACACACTAAACGCAAGTTGAATCACATAAGATGACATGATGACATGATAAACGAACCCCCCCCTCCATTCACAAATTTCTCCTAAGAAGGAAATATCCCTTGATTCCCAGACCGGTACAGTGGTGTCTCACTGAGACCCATACTTAACTTTCACAATAAATCACAGTACATTCGTAGTAATAAAATGAAACAATCTTACCGGAATCAACGCAGTGGAACAGGAACACGGCCCTTCAAGTGTGACGGATAGTAGTGTCGCCTCTGCCATGGACTTGAGAGAAGATAGCAGGTAGCGAAGAGAAGTTCAGCAATGCCAAGTGCTAGAGGAGCTGTTAATGAGTCGGGATGGTGTCGCAGAGAGAACTCCCACTGCATCTCCGGACTCTTAACATTCGCCCAGGCCTTCACTGAGAGACTGACAGGACTACTTAAAACTCCTGTCCCATTAAAATTGCTTCGTTCGAGCGGTTAGTTTATTATTTTCTTAATACTTCGTACGGGCAGTTAGTTTGGTTTTTAAATACTTATTGCGTGGGGTTTTTTTTTTGTTTTTTTTTTAATACTTATTGCAGGCGTTTTTTTTTTTTTTTGTAATGCTCCGTTTGCCTTCGCTGTATACCGGTGGATTTCATAAATGGCCGGGTGGAGAAAGAATTCACCAAAGTATTATGCCATTTTCAGAATCCACCATCTGTTGGCTGCCTCATGCTGCCAACATTCCTTTGAGGATGAGTGCGCAACTGGCAACTCTGACGGACGTGTTACAAACGCGATTATAGTACAGATATATTTATATATCAGGAACCTTTTACTATAAAATTTGTTTCTCCTCAATGTGTTCCAGATGATTACTTATACCTACTGTAGAGTATTAAATATATGTAAAAACATAATTTATGTAAGAACTTACCTGATAAATTCATTTCTTTCATATTAGCAAGAGTCCATGAGCTAGTGACGTATGGGATATACATTCCTACCAGGAGGGGCAAAGTTTCCCAAACCTTAAAATGCCTATAAATACACCCCTCACCACACCCACAATTCAGTTTAACGAATAGCCAAGAAGTGGGGTGATAAGAAAAAAGTGCGAAAGCATATAAAATAAGGAATTGGAATAATTGTGCTTTATACAAAAAAATCATAACCACCACAAAAAAGGGCGGGCCTCATGGACTCTTGCTAATATGAAAGAAATGAATTTATCAGGTAAGTTCTTACATAAATTATGTTTTCTTTCATGTAATTAGCAAGAGTCCATGAGCTAGTGACGTATGGGATAATGACTACCCAAGATGTGGATCTTTCCACACAAGAGTCACTAGAGAGGGAGGGATAAAATAAAGACAGCCAATTCCTGCTGAAAATAATCCACACCCAAAATAAAGTTTAATGAAAAACATAAGCAGAAGATTCAAACTGAAACCGCTGCCTGAAGAACTTTTCTACCAAAAACTGCTTCAGAAGAAGAAAATACAACAAAATGGTAGAATTTGGTAAAAGTATGCAAAGAGAACCAAGTTGCCACTTTGCAAATCTGATCAACCGAAGCTTCATTCCTAAACGCCCAGGAAGTAGAAACTGACCTAGTAGAATGAGCTGTAATCCTATGAGGCGGAGTCTTACCCAACTCAATATAGGCAAGTTGAAATAAAGATTTCAACCAAGATGCCAAAGAAATGGCAGAAGTTTTCTGGCCTTTCTAAAACCGGAAAAGATAACAAATAAACCAGAAGTCTTTCGGAAAGACTTAGTAGCTTCAACATAATATTTCAAAGCTCTAATAACATCCAAAGAATGCAACGATTTCTCCTTAGAATTCTTAGGATTAGGACATAATGAAAGAACCACAATGTCTCTACTAATGTTGTTGGAATTCACAACTTAGGTAAAAATTCAAAAGAAGTTCGCAACACCGCCTTATCCTGATGAAAAATCAGAAAAGGAGACTCACAAGAAAGAGCAGATAATTCAGAAACTCTTCTGGCAGAAGAGATGGCCAAAAGGAACAAAACTTTCCAAGAAAGTAATTTAATATCCAATGAATGCATAGGTTCAAATGGAGGAGCTTGAAGAGCCCCCAGAACCAAATTCAAACTCCAAGGAGGAGAAATTGACTTAATGACAGGCTTTATACGAACCAAAGCTTGTACAAAACAATGAATATCAGGAAGAATAGCAATCTTTCTGTGAAAAAGAACAGAAAGAGCAGAGATTTGACCTTTCAAGGAACTTGCGGACAAACCCTTATCTAAACCATCCTGAAGAAATTGTAATATTCTCGGTATTCTAAAAGAATGCCAAGAAAAATGATGAGAAAGACACCAAGAAATATAAGTCTTCCAGACTCTATAATATATCTCTCTGGATACAGATTTACGAGCCTGTAACATAGTAATAATCACAGAGTCAGAGAAACCTCTTTGACCAAGAATCAAGCGTTCAATCTCCATACCTTTAAATTTAAGGATTTCAGATCCTGATGGAAAAAAGGACCTTGAGACAAAAGGTCTGGTCTTAACGGAAGAGTCCACGGTTGGCAAGAGGCCATCCGGACAAGATCCGCATACCAAAACCTGTGAGGCCATGCCGGAGCTACCAGCAGAACAAACGAGCATTCCTTCAGAATCTTGGAGATTACTCTTGGAAGAAGAACTAGAGGCGGAAAGATATAGGCAGGATGATACTTCCAAGGAAGTGAAAATGCATCCACTGCCTCCGCCTGAGGATCCCGGGATCTGGACAGATACCTGGGAAGTTTCTTGTTTAGATGAGAAGCCATCAGATCTATTTCTGGAAGTTCCCCCATTTGAACAATCTGAAGAAATACCTCTGGGTGAAGAGACCATTCGCCCGGATGCAACGTTTAGCGACTGAGATAATCCGCTTTCCAATTGTCCATACCTGAGATATAAACCGCAGAGATTAGACAGGAGCTGGATTCCGCCCAAACCAAAATTCGAGATACTTCTTTCATAGCCAGAGGACTGTGAGTCCTTGATGATTGATGTATGCCACAGTTGTGACATTGTCTTAACTGAAAACAAATGAACAACTCTCTCTTCGGAAGAGGCCAAGACTGAAGAGCTCTGAAAATTGCACGGAGTTCCAAAATATTGATCGGAAATCTCACCTCCTGAGATTCCCAAACCCCTTGTGCCGTCAGATACCCCCACACAGCTCCCCAACCTGTAAAACTAGCATCTGTTGAGATTATAGTCCAGGTCGGAAGAACAAAGAAGCCCCCTGAACTAAACGATGGTGATCTGTCCACCATGTCAGAGAGTGTCGTAAAATCGGTTTAAAGATATTAAATGAGATATCTTTGAGTAATCCCTGCACCATTGGTTCAGCATACAGAGCTGAAGAGGTTGCATGTGAAAACGAGCAAAGGAGATCGCATCTGATGCGGCAGTCCTAAGACCCAACATTTCCATGCATAAGGCTACCAAAGGGAATGATTGTGACTGAAGGTTTTGACAAGCTGATATCAATGTTAAACTTCTCTTGTCTGACAAGGACAGAGTCATAGACACTGAATTTATCTAGAAACCTAAAAAGGTTACCCTTGTCTGAGGAATCAATGAACTGATTGGTAAATTGATCCTCCAACCATGAACTTGAAGAAACAACACAAGTCGATTCGTATGAGATTCTACGAAAATGAGAAGACTGAGCAAGTACCAAGATATTGTCCAAATAAGGAAATATCAAAACCCTATTCTCTGATTACAGAAAGAAGGGCACCGAGAACCTTTGAAAAAAATTCTTGGAACTGAGGCTAGGCCAAACGGTAGAGCCACAAAACTGGTAATGCTTGTCTAAAAAGAGAATCTCAGACACTAAAAGTGATCTGGATGAATCGGAATATGCAGATACACATCCTGTAAATCTATTGTAGACATATAATGCCCTTGCTAAACAAAAGGCAGGATAGTCCTACAGAAACCATCTTGAATGTTGGTATCCTAACATAACGATTCAATAATGATAGATCCAGAACTGGTCTGAAGGAATTGACCTTCTTTGGTACAATGAAGAGATAAAATAAAACCCCAGCCCCTGTTCCAGAACTGGAACTGGCATAAATACTCCAGCCAACTCTAGATCTGAAACACATTTCAGAAATGCTGAGCCTTGCTGTGTTAACTGGGACACGGGAAAGAAAAGAATCTCTTAGCAGGAGGCCTTAACTTGAAGCCAATTCTGTACCTTTCTGAAACAATGTTTCTGAAACCAGAGATTAAGAACGGAATTGATCCAAATTTCTTTGAAGAAAACGTAATCTGCCCCATACCAGCTGAGCTGGAATAAGGGCCGCACCTTCATAGGTACTTAGGAGCTGGCTATAGGTTTCTATAAGGCTCGGATATATTCCAAACTGGAAATAGTTTCCAAACTAATACCGCTCCTGAGGATGAAGGATCAGGCTTTTGTTCCTTGTTGTGAGGAAAGGAACGAAATGAATATTTACCCTGGAAAGAAAGGGAAAGCAAAGTTGACTTAGAAGACATGTCAGCATTCCAAGTTTAATCCATAAAGCTTTTCTAGCTAAAATAGCTAGAGACATATACCTGACATCAACTCTAATGATATCAAAAGATGGTATCACCAATAAAATTATTAGCATGTTATAGAATAATAATAATGCTATAAAATTATGATCTGTTACTTGTTGCGCTAAAGCTTCTAACCAAAAAGTTGAAGCTGCAGCAACATCCGCTAAAAATATAGCAGGTCTAAGAAGATTACCTGAACATAAGTAAGCTTTTCTTAGAAAGGATTCAATTTTCCTATCTAAAGGATCCTTAAATGAAGTACTATCTGCCATAGGAATAGTAGTACATTAGCAGGAGTAGAGACAGCCCCATAACCTTAGGGATTTTTGTCCCAAAAAACTCTAATCTGTCAGATGGCACAGGATATAATTTGCTTAAACGTCTAGAAGGAGTAAATAAATTACCCAAATTATTCCATTCCCTGGAAATTACTTCAGAAATAGCATCAGGGAGATAAAACACTTCTGGAATAACTACAGGAGATTTAAAAACCTTATTTAAACGTTTACATTTAGTATCAAGAGGACCAGAATCCTCTATTTCTAATGCAAATAACACTTCTTTAAGTAAAGAACGAATAAATTCCATCTTGAACAAATACAAAGATTTATCAGCATCAACCTCTGAGACAGAAACCTCTGAACCAGAAGAACCATTATCAGTATCAGAATGATGATGTTCATTTAAAAATTCATCTGAAAAAAAGAGAAGTTTTAAAAGACTTTTAAGTATACTAGAAGGAGAAATAACAGACATAGCCTTCTTAATGGATTTAAAATAAATAAAATCTCTTATGTTATCAGGAACACTCTGAAAATTAGATGTTGACGGAACAGCAACAGGTAATGTAACAGTACTAAAGGAAATTTTATCTGCATTAATAAGTTTGACATGACATGCAATACAAATAACAGCTGGAGAAACAGATACCAAAAGTTTATAGCAGACTTAGCTTGGTAGCTCCAGCACTGTGCAGTGATTTTCCTGTAGTAACTTCTGACTCAGTTGCAACGTGGAACATCTTGCAATATGTAAAAGAAAAAAACAACATATAAAGCAAAATTGATCAAATTCCTTAAATGACAGTTTCAGGAATGGGAAAAAAATGCCAGTGAACAAGCTTCTAGCAACCAGAAGCAATAAATAATGAGACTTAAATAATGTGGAGACAAAAATGACGCCCATATTTTTTAGCGCCAAAAAAGACGCCCACATTATTTGGCGCCTAAATGCTTTTGGCGCCAAAAATGACGCCACATCCGGAACGCCGACACTTTTGGCGCAAAATAACGTCAAAGAATGACGCAACTTCCGGCGACACGTATGACGCCGGAAACGGAAATAGAATTTTTGCACCAAAAAAGTCCGCGCCAAGAATGACGCAATAAAATGAAGCATTTTCAGCCCCCGCGAGCCTAACAGCCCACAGGGAAAAAGTCAAATTTTAAGGTAAAATATGTTAAATTAAAATGCATTATCCCAAATATGAAACTGACTGTCTGAAAATAAGGAAAGTTGAACATTCTGAGTCAAGGCAAATAAATGTTTGAATACATATATTTAGAACTTTATAAACAAAAGTGCCCAACCATAGCTAGGAGTGTCACAGAAAATAAGACTTACTTACCCCAGGACACTCATCTACATATAGCAGATAGCCAAACCAGTACTGAAACGAGAATCAGCAGAGGTAATGGTATATATAAGAGTATATCGTCGATCTGAAAAGGGAGGTAAGAGATGAATCTCTACGACCGAAAACAGAGAACCTATGAAATAGACCCCTTAGAAGGAGATCACTGCATTCAAATAGGCAATACTCTCCTCACATCCCTCTGACATTCACTGCACGCTGAGAGGAAAACCGGGCTCCAACTTGCTGCGGAGCGCATATCAACGTAGAATCTAGCACAAACTTACTTCACCACCTCCATCGGAGGCAAAGTTTGTAAAACTGAATTGTGGGTGTGGTGAGGGGTGTATTTATAGGCATTTTAAGGTTTGGGAAACTTTGCCCCTCCTGGTAGGAATGTATATCCCATACGTCACTAGCTCATGGACTCTTGCTAATTACATGAAAGAAAGTATTATTTCATGTTTATTTATGTATTTGAAATATATGTTTTTCTCATTAAAACCATCACCTGGTTTTAAAATGCTAATTATCACACACAAAATTTCTCCCTCATTTCTCCCCCCACTGGAAGATTAATGGGACATTTAACTGCTTGGCATCCTAGAATGTTTACTACTCATTATGTTATTGCATTTCATCCTGTTCTTGCAGCTCTTTTCAAATCCATTCTCCTGTTTAAATAGCTTAAAGGTACCAGACACTGAAGCTAACTTCACAGACAAAGCTCCCCAGACATTCATAATCGCACAAAAACAGGCACCCACTGGTTTCATCAAGAGAACTTGCTTCTCTGTGACTGGCTCATAGACACAGCAAGACCGTGAGAGACAGGGCAGGGAAGTCTGATTACCGGGTGGGGCTAAGGCAGCCAGGCACGGCCAACAAGTGGCCCCCGGCCAACTGGGCAAATGCCTGTATCCCCTATGGCCAGTCCGGGCATGAAGCTAAGCCTATTTGTACTGGGGGCTGCCATCTTGGAGCTCAGATATTCTCACAGTTTGTGACATAAGCTGTGCACACTCACTAATCAGTAATATGGCCTATTTTTTACAGCAGCATAATGTGTTTCAGGGCAGGAGCTTTCTATTTCTGCTGTGGCTGCATTGCACTGTGTAAAAAATGCAAACAGGTAAAGCTCACATGATGGATCTTGCACATTAACCTGAAGCATTTTATATAGCTGTAAAAAAAGTGGACAATATGTCTTATCTGTGACAGTGTACGCAGCTTCTGTCACAGGCTGTGAGAATACCTGAGCTCCAAGATGGCGGCACCCAGTATGAAGAGGCAGAGCTTAAGTATCTTGCACTTTTATGCTATTAAAGCAGGAGAAATAATTTGTAAAGAGCTACAGGAACAGGATGAAATGCAATAACATAATAGTAGTTACCATTCTTTTCTATTTTTGCACAGCAGTTTAATGTCACTTTAATCAGTGCTATTGTCTCGTATTTGCATCTCTTTTCTACAGAGAAAATGTGTGTTACTCATATTTTCATTGTAGGTGAAGATACCACAGGCAAAACTTGCAATTTCAAATAACTAATAAAAGTAAAGGAGTGGTCTGCAATCACCAAAATACATTCCAGCAGGTAAAATGGATCAATGGAAACACATTTAAGGGGAGACATTTTTAGAGTACAATGTCCCTATAAATGTCTAAACCTTCAAAAAGATCATTGTTTTTTGTGCATGGCTCATATAAGTATAATACTTAGTCTGAATATCCTTAACCCCTTGAAATCAGGACTTCCCCTGCTTTTCTTTTTGCTTCACTTTGAGCAAGTGGTTAAACTCTGACATTAACATGTTTTTGGCTATTAAATATACACACTAAAAATCTCTTTATAATATAAACCAGTGTTTCTCAATTCCATTCCTCAGGACCCCTAACAGGACAGATTTTCATGGTATTTAAATCAGAGCACAGGTGAAATATTCAGGTGATGGGTGAGAGCAGGCTAGTAACCATGGTTACTGGTCAGCTGATTACTTCATATGTGCTCTAGTTCAGATATCATGTTGGGACTCCTGAGGAATAGTGATGTTGCGAACTGAAAATTTTCCGTTTGCGAACGGCGGACTCGAACTTCCGCAACTGTTCGCGAACGGGTGAACCGCCATTGACTTCAATAGGCAGGCGAATTTTAGAACCCACAGGGACTCTTTCTGGCCACAATAGTGATGGAAAAGTTGTTTCAAGGGGACTAACACCTGGACTGTGGCATGCCGGAGGGGGATCCATGGCAAAACTCCCACGGAAAATTACATAGTTGATGCAGAGACTGGTTTTAATCCATAAAGGGCATAAATCACCTAACATTCCTAAATTTTTGGAATAACGTGCTTTAAAACATCAGGTATGATGTTGTATCGATCAGGTAGTGTAAGGGTTACGCCCGCTTCACAGTGACAGACCAAACTCCCCGCTTAACGCACCACAAACAACCGCAAACAGTCCATTTGCACAACCACGAGATAGATAGATTTGATAGATACATAGATTAGATAGATAGATCAATAGATGCAATATACATTTGATAGATACGATAGATAGATAGATAGATTTGATAGATAAATAGATAGATTTGATAGATATATAATTTCCCAGACAGAGAATTACAAGACGTGGGGTCTGGGACCCATGGTAAGGTTCCCAGAGGCAGTTGCGGCACCAGGGGACGTGTGTATGGCATGGATTTTAGGAACCGGGAGATGGAAAAAGATGCTTGGCCGGTCCTCCTACTTCAAATTTGGGGCACTGCGTGTGCAATCTACTGTGCCACCAGATATGAGTGGTGTGTTAAGTAGTACTATACTGATCAGTTTAATACCTGTTACTCCCCCTATCGGGGGAGGTGTATATGGCATGTATTTTAGGAACCGGGAGATGGAAAAAGATGCTTGGCACTAGTTGGCAAGTGGGCCTGGCACACAAGCTGGCAGGCAGGCAGGCAACTGCAATTAGATTACACTAGCAGACTGATGTTTCACAGTCAAAAAAGTTTTTTTTTAAATTTACACTACTGTTACAACAGATATGAGTGGTGGCACTAGTTGGCAAGTGGGCCTGGCACACACGCTGGTAGGCAGGCAACTGCAATTAGATTACACTAACAGACTGATGTTTCACAGTCAAAAAAGTTTTTTTTTAAAAAAAAATTACACTACTGTTACAACAGATATGAGTGGTGGCACTAGTTAGCAAGTGGGCCTGGCACACACGCTGGCAGACAGGCAACTGCAATTAGATTACACTAGCAGACTGATGTTTCACAGTCAAAATTACACAGGCAAAAAAAAAAGAAAGACATGTTCTAGCCCTAAAAAGGGCTTTTTGGGGTGCTGTCCTTACAGCAGAGATCAGATGAGTCCTTCAGGACTGTAGTGGACACTGAATACACTAGCCTAGCTATCAATTTCCCTATAAAATTAGCAGCAGCTACACTATCCCTCCTCTCACTAAGAATGCAGGATCAGAATGAATCTAAAATGGCAGCTGTCCAGGAGCTGGGAGGGTCTGGGAGGGAGTGTCTGCTGCTGATTGGCTGAAATGTGTCTGCAGACTGTGAGATACAGGGTCAAAGTTTACTCAATGATGACGAATAGGGGGCGGATCGAACATCGCATATGTTCGCCCGCCGCGGCGAACACGAACAAGCTTTGTTCTCCGGCGAACAATTCGCGACATCACTACTGAGCAATGGAATTGAGATAACTGCTATAAAATGCATTTACTATTTATGAGCAGGCAAGTAATACTTTTGTAGACTGTTATAATATTTGCATTTTTTTCTTTTCTTATAGCAATATGTATTCAGCAGCCAAATCAGATGTATGTATGTTATGTGCTGTACAAGGTCCTTTTTATTTAAAATTCTTATTTCATTGTAATTCAGTACATCAAATGAGTTTAACACCTTTACGACCAAGGACGTGCCAGGTAAAATGTAATGTGTTTTTTTTTATTATTTCATGGCATTTGGCGGTGAAATGGTGGCATGAAATATACCAAAACGGGCCTAGATCAATACTTTTGGTTGTCTACTACACTAAGGCTATAGCTAAAATTAACGCTACAAGCGTCCTAATTAACCCCTCCCCTTGCTGGGCATAATACACATGTGGTGCACAGTGGCATTTAGCATTCTTCTAATTACCAAAAAGCAACACCAAAGCCATAGAAGTCTGCTATTTCTGAACAAAGGGTATTCCAGAGAAGCAATTAAAAGCATTTGTGCCATAATTGCACAAGCTGTTTGTAAATAATTTCAATGAGAAACCTAAAGTTTGTGAAAAAGTGAGAGATTTTGTTTTTTATTTGATCGCATTTGGCGATGAAATGGTGGCATGAAATATACCAAAATGGGCCTAGATCAATACTTTGGGATGTCTTCTAATATATATATATATATATATATATATATATATATATATATATATATATATATATATATATATATATATATATATATATATATATATATATGTCAAGGGATATTCAGGGATTCCTGACAGATATCTGTGTTACAATGCAACTATCCCTAATTTTGGGGGGGTGGGAGATGGTTTGGAAATAGCAAAGTGCTACTTGTATTTATTGCCCTATAACTTGAAAAAAAAGCAAAAAACATTGGGTATTTCTAAACTCAGGACAAAATTTAGAAACTATTTAGCATGGGTGTTTTTTGGTTGTTGTAGATGTGTAACAGATTTTGGGGGTCAAAGTTAGAAAAAGTGTGGGTTTTTTTTCCATTTTTTCCTCATATTTTATAAAACAAATTATAGTAAATTATAAGATATGATGAAAATAATGGTATCTTAAGAAAGTCCATTTAATGGCGAGAAAAACTGTATATAATATGTGTGGGTACAGTAAATGAGTAAGAGGAAAATTACAGCTAAACACAAACACCACAGAAATGTAAAAATAGCCCTGGTCCCAAACGGACAGAAAATGGAAAAGTGCTCTGGTCATTAAGGGGTTAAATCACATTACAAAAATGTATGTAGAGTAGTGAAGTACAGCAAATATTTGTTTTGTCTTCATTTGCAATTGATGCTCAGGTCATGTGACCTTTTGTGACATCATATATCATGATACTCGTAACTGCCACCAGCACAGTTGAACTAATTTTAAAAGCAAAGCAAACTGGAAGCAGATTTTCTATTTCTGAGCAATAATCAAGGATTTTATAAGACAAATATTTGTTAAAGCAGCCCCCTTGGAGCTTGCAGCTCCCTAAAGGGGGGCTGCTAATTATAAACAGTGGATTATAAGTGCTGTCCCTGACTGACATATAGAAAGGAATTATCCATCAAATATATCTACTGAAATGAAGAAGGCCACCAATAACGGGTAAGTTATTTACTGTTATATCTGCTGGTGGCTTCATTTAGCAAATCAGAGGGTTTACTGAGTGATTTATAACCAAGATGGATAAAAACCAATTATTTTTTTTTTTAATAAAAAAATGGACTTTAGTTATTTAAATCTGATTATTTTTTTTTAATTTAAATCTGATTTAAATCAAATCCACCCCGTTTATAACCCAATCTAACGGAAGGCTAGGCTTGTGGGAACCACTCTTATGCACATACTAGAGCAATATTTGGCACAATGTATTTAAAATGTACTTAAAATGACATATGTAAAAGTAATGTGACATAAGGTGCCATAGATGTTCAGCAGGCTGTGTGTATCTACTATGCTCTACTATCTACCGTATGTTATAACAATATACATTGTGCTAGATCAATTCATTTTTATGTCAGTATAAAAAGTTACTAATATTATCTTGGTTACTGTGAATTTGATAACAATATGGGTGATTCTTTTATTAAGATTTTGTAGGATAATGGAAGATGAGATAACAAAGAGATCAAGTCAGGTTTTCCTTTTTCATTACTTTGTAAGTTACATTGATTTATAATAGCAAATTCATGGATCAGGTTTCATGGTTAAATGTTTTAAAACTACAAAAAGATCTCTTACAGTTTAATTTTGTGTCTTGAATTTAAATACTTGGTTGAGAATCCTTGAAGGGACAATAAACATCTTGAGATTTCCATCTTTTCCTATAAGTTAGGTTTGAAAATTAAAGGGACACTGTAGCCAAAAAAATCTTTTGTGATTCAGATAGAGCATGCAATTTTAAGCAACTTTCTAATTTACTCTTATTATCAAATTGTCTTCATTTTCTTGGTATGTTTATTTGAAAAGCAAGAATGTATGTTTAGATGCCGGCCCATTTTAGGTGAACAACCTGGGTTGTCCTTGCTGATTGGACAGCACATTTAAACAATTGCTGTCCATGGTTCTGAACCCACAATTTGCAGGCTCCTTAGCTGAGATGCCTTCATTTCAAATGAAGATTGCAAGAGAATGAAGAAAAATTGATAATAGAAGTAAATTAGAAAGTTGCTTACAATTACATGCTCTATCTGAATCATGAAAGAAAAAATTCGGGTTCAGTGTCCCTTTAAGAGTGTTCCAATTCTGACAAATGGAAAACCATATAGCAGGTTTCCTAAGCCAAACGCTCCCACTTATCTGTCCCTAACTGGCTTTAGCAGACATAATGAAATAAAGAGCTGCAAAACAATGTATAATATTAAAGAACTGCAAAACAGTTTATATTGTGTACCCTTAAAGGGACAGTCAACACCAGAATGTTTGTTGTTTTATTACCAATTTTAATGTACTCCATTCCATAAGACACAAACAGAGTGTCTTAGTTATTGGAGTACATTCGGCAGCGGGGGCTTGGACAAATGCCTGGGATCTAAATTTATGCATTTAGGGATGAAATATCCAAACATTAATTACAGACTCAATGGCACTTTAATGACTGTTACATAATGGGAATTATTATATCAGATGATTTAAAATTTAGTAAACAATGTAGTAGTGCAGCGAGTAAGGCCAGCAGAATGCTTGAATGTATTAGTAGAGGTATTTGCAGCAGAAATAGTAAGGTTCTTATGCCACTTTACAGATCACTAGTTAGGCCTCATCTTGAGTATTGTGTGCAGTTCTGAAGGCCATACCTCCAGAAGGATATAAACAAACTGGAATCTGTGCAAAGGAGGGCTACTAAAATGGCAAATGGTCCAAGAAATAGAACGTTCCAGGATAGGCTCAATGAGTTAAATATGTATAGCTTACAGGAGAGAATGGAAAGAGGTGATATGATAGTAACACACTGAGATAAGGCGACCTTCAACATAAGAAAGTTTATGAGCCTACCTAGGTTTAGCTTCAGGGGAGAGCTGGCAGCCTTAGGCCTGGGGGGCAAATCCAGTCAAGTGGCCCATTGCACCACCGAATCAGCACACAGCCAGCAGGACCCACAGCCAGAAAGACCCACAGAAGGCCACAGCCAGCAGGACCCACCATAGGCCACAGCAGGGCCCACTGCAGGACCGATAGCCAGCAGGATCTACAGCAGGACCCATAGCAAGCAGGACCCACCGCAGGCCACAGCAGGACCCATAGCAAGCAGGACCCACCGCAAGTTACAGCAGGACCCATAGACAGCAGGACCCACCACAGGCTATACCCATGGCAAGCAGGACCCACCGCAGGCTACAGCAGAACCCATAGCCAGCAGGACCCACCACAGGCTACAGCAGGACCCATAGCAAGCAGGACCCACCGCAGGCTACAACAGGACCCATAGCCAGCAGGACCCACCGCAGGCTACAGCCGGACCCATAGCAAGCAGGACCCACCGCAGGCCACAGCCGGACCCATAGCCAGCAGGACCCACCACAGGCCACAGCAGGACCCATAGCAAGCAGGACCCACCGCAGGCTACAGTAGGACCCATAGCCAGCAGAACCCACTGCAGGCTACAGCAGGACCCATAGCAAGCAGGACCCACCGCAGGCCACAGCAGGACCCATAGCTAGCAGGACCCACCGCAGGCCACAGCAGGACCCATAGCAAGCAGGACCCACCGCAGGCTACAGCAGGACCCATAGCAAGCAGGACCCACTGCAGGCTACAGCAGGACCCATAGCAAGCAGGACCCACTGCAGGCTACAGCAAGACCCATAGCAAGCAGGACCCACCACAGGCTACAGCAGGACCCATAGCCAGCAGGACCCACCACAGGCTACAGCAGGACCCATAGCCAGCAGGACCCACCGCAGGCTACAGCAGGACCCATAGCCAGCAGGACCCACCACAGGCTACAGCAGGACCCATAGCCAGCAGGACTCACCGCAGGCTACAGCAGGACCCATAGCCAGCAGGACCCACCGCAGGCTACAGCAGGACCCATAGCCAGCAGGACCCACCACAAGCTACAGTAGGACCCATAGCCAGCAGGACCCACCACAAGCTACAGTAGGACCCATAGCAAGCAGGACCCACCGCAGGCTACACCAGGACCCATAGCCAGCAGAACCCACCGCAGGCCACAGCAGGACCCACCAGAAATATTTTTTAATGAAGTCAACTGGGAACAGATAGTGCATGTTCACTTCCAATTCTTCTTGGAATTAGAAAATGGTGCAAAATAATGAAAGTTTATTGCAAAGGTGTTTCACTAGACTTTATGTAAAATGTTGTATTGTAATCTCAAAGTGTTTACATTCCTTAAAAAATGTGGGCTGGTGGAATGTGCCTGCCAGGTGATTTTTTTCCAGGGGTTAAAGCAAATCTTTTGAGCAGTTTTTTCTGCAATAATTTTAAACCACTGATTTTTTTTTTAAATGTGTTTTTTTTAGCTCATTCATTGCCCCTTTAAACATATGGTGACCATGTAGGCTGGTAGAAATGAAGGTCTGTACACACCGGATTCACAACTAAATAAAAAAACATCTAAAATGTCTTGTAAACTAAATAAGCTACAGTTAGAGCGATCACACGTTACCTATTATTTTCATGCTGCATGGAGTGTGTGCAGCCCTCATGTACACCTCAAGCCATGTTGCTTTCATATTTAAATTACTGATCTCTTGTATTAACACCTTGACTGCTACAATCACCGGATGCTAATGAGACACAAAGAGGAGACCCACGTATTCTAACCAAATAAACAGTAAATAATATATGAATGTAACTACAAAGTACTCACTGCATCCCACACCAGTGCTACCACCCCGAGGTTGGCGCCACATGTATTGTGTTTCTGGACAGCACTATTCATATGCACTATACATATCCTTCCCTGCACATCCTGCAGCATGTGTTAACTCATAAGTGTCCAGGCAACCCTAGATAGATCATACATTTTTAACAGTTTTCCAATATACTTTTATTATTAATGTTGCTTCACTTTCTTGGTATCCTTTATTGAAGGAGCAGCAATGTACTACCAGAAGCTAGCTGAACACCTTGTTAAGCCTATTACAATAGATATATATGTGCAGCCACCAATAAGCAGCTAGCTCCCAGATCCTAAGCTTACCTAGGTATCTTTTTCAGCAAAAGATATCAAGAGAACTAAGCAAATTAGATAATAAAAGTAAACTGGGAAGTTGTTTAAAATTGTGTGCTCTGTCTGAACCATGAGAGTAAAATGATGGGTTTCATGTCCCTTTAATAAAAATGCTTCAGGAAGTCTGTTTTTAGCTATTTCCTCCTAGAAACCAACGCCTAGATTTAGAGTTTGGCGTTAGCCGTCAAAACCAGCGTTAGAGGCTCCTAACGCTGGTTTTGGGCTACCGCTGGTATTTTGAGTCAGTCAGGAAAGGGTCTAACGCTCACTTTCCAGCCGCGACTTTTCCATACCGCATATCCCCCTACGCCATTTGCGTAGCCTATCTTTTCAATGGGATCTTTCTAACGCCGGTATTTAGAGTCTTGGCTGAAGTGAGCGTTAGAAATCTAACGACAAGACTCCAGCCGCAGAAAAAAAACAGGAGTTAAAGGGACATTAAACCCAACAAATTTATTTCATGATTCAGATAGAGAATACAATTTTAAACAGCATTCACATTTACTTCTATTATCTAATTTGCTTCATTCTTTAGATATCGCTTGTTGAGTAAATAGAAATAGACATTTGTGAGCCAATCACACAAGGCATCTATGTGCAGCGACCAATCAGCAGCTACTGAGCCTATCTAGATATGCTTTTCAGCAAAGAATATCAAGAAAATAAAGCAAAATAGATAATAGAAGTAAATTAGGAAGTTGTTTAAAATTACATGCTCTACCTGAATCATGAAAAAAAATGTTTGGGTTTAATGTCCCTTTAAGAGCTTTTTGGGCTAACGCCGGTTCATAAGGCTCTTAACTACTGTGCTCTACAGTACACTAACACCCATAAACTACCTATGTACCCCTAAACCGAGGCCCCCCCCCACATCGCCGCCACTCGATTACATTTTTTTAACCCCTAATCTGCCGACCGCACACCGCCGCCACCTACGATATACTTATGTACCCCTAATCTGCTGCCCCTAACACCGCTGACCCCTATATTATATTTATTAACCCCTAATCTGCCCCCCACAACGTCGCCGCCAGCTACCTACAATAATTAGCCCCTAATCTGCCGACCGCACAGCGCCGCCACCTACGTTATCCTTATGTACCCCTAATCTGCTGCCCCTAACACCGCCGACCCCTATATTATATTTATTAACCCCTAATCTGCCCCCCACAACGTCGCCGTCAGCTACCTACAATAATTAACCCCTAATCTGCCGACCGCACCTCACCGCTACTATAATAAATGTATTAACCCCTAAAGCTAAGTCTAACCCTAACACTAACACCCCCCTAAATTAAATATAATTTAAACGTAATAAATTAACTCTTATTAAATAAATTATTCCTATTTTAAACTAAATACTTACCTGTAAAATAAACCCTAATATAGCTACAATATAACGAATAATTATATTGTAGCTATTTTAGGATTTATATTTATTTTACAGGCAACTTTGTATTTATTTTAACCAGGTACAATAGCTATTAAATAGTTAATAACTATTTAATAGCTACCTAGTTAAAATAATTACAAATTTACCTGTAAAATAAATCCTAACCTAAGTTACAATTAAACCTAACACAGCCAATCAGATTCAAGTTCAATCCGATTGGCTGATAGGATCAGCCAATCAGATTGAGCTTGCATTCTATTGGCTGATCGGAACAGCCAATAGAATGTGAGCTCAATCTGATTGGCTGATCCAATCAGCCAATCGGATTGAACTTGAATCTGATTGGCTGATTCCATCAGCCAATCAGAATTTTCCTACCTTAATTCCGATTGGCTGATAGAATCCTATCAGCCAATCGGAATTCCAGGGACTCCATCTTGGATGACGTCCCTTAAAGGACCAGTCAACACATTAGATTTGCATATTCAACAAATGCAAGATAACAAGACAATGCAATATCACTTAGTCTGAACTTCAAATGAGTAGTAGATTTTTTTATAACAATTTTCAAAGTTATGTATATTTCCACTCCCCTTGTACCATGTGATAGCAATCAGCCAATCACAAATGCATATACGTATAGTCTGTGAATTCTTGCACATGCTCAGTAGGATCTGGTGACTCAAAAAGTGTAAATATAAAAGATTGTGCACATTTTTTTTAATGGAAGTAAATTGGAAAGTTGTTTAAAATCACATGCTGTATCTGAATCATGAAAATTTAATTTAACCTGAGTGTCCCTTTAAAGGAACCTTCATTCTTCAGTTGGACGTCGGAAGAAGAGGATGGATCCGCGCCGGAGGTCTTCAAGATGGAGCCGTTCGTCATCGGATGAAGATAGAAGATGCCGCTTGGATCAAGATGGTTGCCGGTCCGGATCTCCTCTTCTTCCCGGATAGGATGAAGACTTTGGAGCCTCTTCTGGACCTCTTCAGCCGCCGCTTGATAGAAGACTTCAGCCGGATTATGGATCGCCAGCCCCCGCTTGGGCTTGGATGAAGACTTCGGAGGCTTGGATCAAGACTTCGGAGGACAGATCGGTGAACCTGGCATGGTGAAGATAAGGTAGGAAGATCTTCAGGGGCTTAGTGTTAGGTTTATTTAAGGGGGGTTTGGGTTAGATTAGGGGTATGTGGGTGGTGGGTTGTAATGTTGGGGGGGGGTATTGTATGTTTTTTTTTACAGGCAAAAGAGCTGAATTATTTGGGGCATGCCCCGCAAATGGCCCTTTTCAGGGCTTGTAAGGTAAAAGAGCTTTGAACTTTTTTAATTTAGAATAGGGTAGGGCATTTTTTTATTTTGGGGGTCTTTGTTATTTTATTATTTTATTTTTTGTAATTTAGTTCTTTTTTATTTTTTGTACTTTAGTTAGTTTATTTAATTGTAGTTATTTGTAGGTATTGTATTTAATTAATTTATTGATAGTGTAGTGTTAGGTTTAATTGTAACTTAGGTTAGGATTTATTTTACAGGTAATTTTGTAATTATTTTAACTAGGTAGCTATTAAAGTTATTAACTATTAAATAGCTATTGTACCTGGTTAAAATAAATACAAAGTTGCCTGTAAAATAAATATAAATCCTAAAATAGCTACAATATAATTATTAGTTATATTGTAGCTATATTAGGGTTTATTTTACAGGTAAATATTTAGCTTTAAATAGGAATAAATTATTTAATAAGAGTTAATTTATTTCGTTAGATTTAAATTATATTTAATTTAGGGGGGTGTTAGTGTTAGGGTTAGACTTAGCTTTAGGGGTTAATCCATTTATTAGAGTAGCGGCGAGATCCGGTCGGCAGATTAGGGGTTAATAATTGAAGATAGGTGTCGGCGATGTTAGGAAGGGCAGATTAGGGGTTAATACTATTTCTTATAGGGTTATTGAGGCGGGAGTGAGGCGGATTAGGGGTTAATAACTTTATTATAGTAGCGGTGAGGTGCGGTCGGCAGATTAGGGGTTAATAAGTGTAGGTAGGTAGCGGCGACGTTGGGGGCGGCAGATTAGGGGTTAATAAATATAATATAGGGGTCGGCGGTGTTAGGGGCAGCAGATTAGGGGTACATAGGGATAACGTAGGTTGCGGCGGTGTACGGAGCGGCAGATTAGGGGTTAATAATGATATGCAGGTGTCAGCGATAGCGGGGGCGGCAGATTAGGGGTTAATAAGTGTAAGTTTAGGGGTGTTTAGACTCGGGGTAAATGTTAGGGTGTTAGGTGCAGACTTAGGAAGTGTTTCCCCATAGGAAACAATGGGGCCGCGTTAGGAGCTGAACTCTGCTTTTTTGCAGGTGTTAGGTTTTTTTTCAGCTCAAACTGTCCCATTGTTTCCTATGTGGGAATCGTGCACGAGCACGTTTTTGGAGCTGGCCGCGTCCGTAAGCACCGCTGGTATTGAGAGTTGCAGTTGCGGTAATATGCTATATGCTCCTTTTTTGGAGCCTAACGCAGCCCTTCTGTGAACTCTAAATACCAGCGGTATTTAAAAGGTGCGGGGAAAAAAAAGCATGCGTAGCTAACGCACCCCTTTGGCCGCAGAACTCTAAATCTAGCCGCAAGAAATTAATAACTTAGAAAAAAAAAACAGCACAGGCACACCTTATCTGAATTAAAGGGACAGTAAACATTCAGAGACATGTTATATAATTCTGCACACGGTGCAGAATTATTTAACATTATTTGAGCGGTAGCTTCAAAAATCAAAAGTCTTTCCAGATTTTTAAGTGTAAAGTTGGACTTCGCTCCAGGATCTACTGAGCGGGTTTTGGATATCCAAAGCGCTTTGCAGGCTTGCTGGCTAGTCACAGCACGCCCGGTCGCGCTATTGGACTAAATGTAGCTCCCTCCCGCTACTAGACCAGACGGGAAGTGAGCTACATTTAGTCCAATAACGCAAAGTTACCGCTAAAATAATGTTATATAATTCTGCACCGTGTGCAGAATTATATAACATTATTCTGAATGTTTACTGTCCCTTTAACACTAACACAAAATGCTTTTAAAAGATAGCATGCTTCCATATTTCCATGCAGCCCTGATCACTAGCCCTGGAGTACACATAACTTCCATTGCAGAATTGTATTTAAATGTGCAGCCTAGCAAGGGACTGTTACCTACAGTTAAAAAAACATCACACAGTAAAGCAATAGGCGACAAATTCGGAACTGTGTAGAAGCTGGAACGGAACAGGCCTTTTGTAAAGGAAATTGATTGAAAATATAATGGGATGTGTTAGAGACTCTTGAGAACAATTTTAGGAACAATAATCTTTGTGATGTAATATTTAATTAACCCTTTAACTACCAAAATAGTGTCTGGAACCAAACATAACAGCACCTTCCTAGAAAACCAGATACACCAAATTCACAAGTCACACGTGACTAAATGTAATAAGTTTAGAACAAGAAAAGAAAACTGGCACTACACTATGAAATTGGTGAGACTGGAATATAAAAAGAATTCCGGTGCTACCCCTTATATAATAACTATAGGAATTACAAGGAATAGGCAGCTAAGGGGTTACTATAGCACTCACTCTCACTCAAAAAAGTTTATAATAAAATCATACATATTATTAAAAAACTGGGATAAATATCGCTAGGAACCATGAACAACCCACAACCAATTACTTAAACTAAAGTTTAAAATAAATAATGGCCGCCAAACACTCCTCTGTTTCCTGGCCGAGAACTGGAAACATCGGCGTCAGGTGGATGGAGTGAATGGTCGACCTGTTATCAAAAGTGCGGAAAAAACACGTTTCGGCTATAATTTCGCCTTTCTCGATGTTACACTTTCTTTGCTTATTCATTTTTTCAAAGAAAGTGTAACATTGTGAAAGGCGAAATTATAGCCAAAACGCGTTTTTTCCGCACTTTTGATAACAGGTCGACCATTCACTCCAGCCACCTGACGCCGATGTTTCCAGTTCTCGGCCAGGAAACAGAGGAGTGTTTGGCGGCCATTATTTATTTTAAACTTTAGTTTAAGTAATTGGTTGTGGGTTGTTCATGGTTCCTAGGGATATTTATCCCAGTTTTTTAATAATATAAATAATAAAGTATGTATGATTTTATTATAAACTTTTTTGAGTGAGAGTGAGTGCTATAGTAACCCCTTAGCTGCCTATTCCTTGTAATTCCTATAAATGTAATAAGTGTAATCAGCCACAAACCATCCACAGAAACCATGTTCCAATGCCTGAGATACACTTTTACAAAAAAAGTGAAGGAACGGCACCTTCCCAGCAACATATACAGATCAAATTCACCAGTCACACATAACTAGATGTGATAAGTGTAATCAACCACAAACCATCCACAGAAACCACTTTCCAATATACATTCCGGCCAGTAATATGCTTTTTTATGAAAAGTGACGGAACAGCACATTCCCAGTGAACCAGCTACATCAAATTCACTAGTCACACATGACTAAATGCAATGAGTGTAATCAGCCAGAAACCACATTAATGATATCTGTTCCGGCCTGTAATACACTTTTTCATGAAAAGTGATGGAACAGCACTATCCCAGCAACATATACAGACACAATTCATCAGTCATACATAACTAGATGTGATAAGTGTAATCAATCACAAACCATCCACAGAAACCACGTTCCAATACCCGTTCCAGTCTGTAATACGCTTTTTCATGAAAAGTGACGGAACGGCACCTTCCCAGCAAACCAGATACATCAAATTCACCAGTCAAGCATGACTAAATGTAATGAGTGTAATCAGCCACAAACCATACACAGAAACCACATTATGATATATGTTCCGGCATGTAATACGCTTTTTTATGAAAAGTGACAGAACAGCATCTTCCCAGCAACATATACAGACCAAATTTACCAGCCACACATAAATAGATATGATAAGTGTAATCAACAACAAACCATTCCCTGAAACCACGTTCCAATACCCGTTCCGGTCTGTAATGCGCTTTTTCATTAAAAGTGTCGGAACGGCACCATCCCAGCAAACCAGATACATTAAATTAACTAGTCAAGCTAAAGAGGAAGCAAAGACATCTGCTAAGGCAACATCACCTTCATATAAAGCTATAGAGGAATCAAAGACATCTGCTGAGTCAACATCACCCTCAGATAAAGCTAAAGAGGAAGCACAGACATCTGCTAAGGCAACATCACCCTCGTATAAAGCTAAAGAGGAAGCACAGACATCTGCTAAGGCAACATCACCCTCAGATAAAGCTAAAGAGGAAGCAAAGACATCTGCTAAGGCAACATCACCCTCAGATCTGGTCTGTAATGCGCTTTTTCATTAAAAGTGTCGGAACGGCACCTTCCCAGCAAACCAGATACATTAAATTAACTAGTCAAGCTAAAGAGGAAGCAAAGACATCTGCTAAGGCAACATCACCTTCATATAAAGCTAAAGAGGAATCAAAGACATCTGCTAAGTCAACATCACCCTCAGATAAAGCTAAAGAGGAAGCACAGACATCTGCTAAGGCAACATCACCCTCGTATAAAGCTAAAGAGGAAGCACAGACATCTGCTAAGGCAACATCACCCTCAGATAAAGCTAAAGAGGAAGCAAAGACATCTGCTAAGTCAACATCACCCTCAGATAAAGCTAAAGAGGAAGAACAGACATCTGCTAAGGCAACATCACCGTCAGATAAAGCTAAAGAGGAAGCAAAGACATCTGCTAAGGCAACATCACCCTCAGATAAAGCTAAAGAGGAAGCACAGACATCTGCTAAGGCAACATCACCCTCAGATAAAGCCAAAGAGGAAGCAAAGACATCTGCTAAAGCAACATCACACTCAGATAAAGCTAAAGAGGAAGCAAAGGCATCTGATAAGGCAACATTACCCTCAGATAAAGCTAAAAAAGGAAACAAAGACATTTGCTAAGGCAACATCACCCTCAGATAAAGCTAAAGAGGAAGCAAAGACATCTGCTAAGGCAACATCCCCCTCAGATAAAGCCAAAGAGGAAGCAAAGA
>NC_069505.1:335173851-335221210 GCF_027579735.1 Bombina bombina
ATTGCAGTAGTACCTTACTTGGACGACATTCTAATACAAGCGTCGTCCCTGTCAAAAGCAAAGGCTCATACGGACATCGTTCTAGCCTTTCTCAGATCTCACGGATGGAAGGTGAACATAGAAAAAAGTTCTCTGTCTCCGTCGACAAGAGTTCCCTTCTTGGGAACAATAATAGATTCCTTAGAAATGAGGATTTTTCTGACAGAGGTCAGAAAATCAAAACTTCTAAGCTCTTGTCAAGTGCTTCATTCTGTTCCTCGTCCTTCCATAGCGCAGTGCATGGAAGTAGTAGGATTGATGGTTGCAACAATGGACATAGTTCCTTTTGCACGAATTCATCTAAGACCATTACAACTGTGCATACTCAAACAGTGGAATGGGGATTATATAGACTTGTCTCCAATGATTCAAGTAGATCAAGAGACCAGAGATTCACTCCGTTGGTGGCTGACCCTGGACCATCTGTCCCAGGGAATGAGCTTCCGCAGACCAGAGTGGGTCATTGTCACGACCGACGCCAGTCTAGTGGGCTGGGGCGCGGTCTGGGAATCCCTGAAAGCTCAGGGTCTATGGTCTCGGGAAGAGTCTCTTCTCCCGATAAACATTCTGGAACTGAGAGCGATATTCAATGCTCTCAGAGCTTGGCCTCAACTAGCAAAGGCCAAATTCATAAGGTTCCAATCAGACAACATGACGACCGTTGCATATATCAATCATCAGGGGGGAACGAGGAGTTCCCTGGCGATGAATGAAGTGACCAAAATAATTCAATGGGCGGAGGATCACTCCTGCCACTTGTCTGCGATCCACATCCCAGGAGTGGAAAACTGGGAGGCGGATTTTCTGAGTCGTCAGACATTCCATCCGGGGGAGTGGGAACTCCATCCGGAGATCTTTGCCCAAATAACTCAATTATGGGGCATTCCAGACATGGATCTGATGGCGTCTCGTCAGAACTTCAAGGTTCCTTGCTACGGGTCCAGATCCAGGGATCCCAAGGCGACTCTAGTAGATGCACTAGTAGCACCTTGGACCTTCAACCTAGCTTATGTATTTCCACCGTTTCCTCTCATTCCCAGGCTGGTAGCCAGGATCAATCAGGAGAGGGCCTCGGTGATCTTGATAGCTCCTGCGTGGCCACGCAGGACTTGGTATGCAGACCTGGTGAATATGTCATCGGCTCCACCATGGAAGCTACCTTTGAGACAGGACCTTCTTGTTCAGGGTCCATTCGAACATCCAAATCTGGTCTCCCTCCAGCTGACGGCTTGGAGATTGAACGCTTGATTCTATTGAAGCGTGGGTTTTCAGATTCTGTAATAGATTCTCTGGTTCAGGCCAGAAAACCTGTAACTAGAAAAATTTACCATAAAATATGGAAAAAATATATCTGTTGGTGTGAATCCAAAGGATTCCCATGGAATAAGATAAAAATTCCTAAGATTCTCTCCTTTCTACAAGAAGGTTTGGAGAAAGGATTATCTGCAAGTTCTCTAAAGGGACAGATCTCTGCTTTATCTGTCTTACTACACAAAAGACTGGCAGCTGTGCCAGATGTTCAAGCATTTGTTCAGGCTCTGGTTAGGATCAAGCCTGTTTACAGACCTTTGACTCCTCCCTGGAGTCTAAATCTAGTTCTTTCAGTTCTTCAAAGGGTTTCCGTTTGAACCTTTACATTCCATAGATATTAAGTTACTATCTTGGAAAGTTTTGTTTTTGGTTGCAATTTCTTCTGCTAGAAGAGTTTCAGAGTTATCTGCTCTGCAGTGTTCTCCGCCCTATCTGGTGTTCCATGCAGATAAGGTGGTTTTGCGTACTAAGCCTGGTTTTCTTCCTAAAGTTGTTTCTAACAAAAATATTAACCAGGAGATAGTTGTACCTTCTTTGTGTCCGAATCCAATTTCAAAGAAGGAACGTTTGTTACACAATTTGGACGTAGTCCGTGCTCTAAAATTCTATTTAGAGGCTACTAAAGATTTCAGACAAACATCTTCCTTGTTTGTTGTTTATTCTGGTAAAAGGAGAGGTCAAAAAGCGACTTCTACCTCTCTTTCCTTTTGGCTTAAAAGCATCATCCGATTGGCTTATGAGACTGCCGGACGGCAGCCTCCTGAAAGAATCACAGCTCACTCCACTAGGGCTGTGGCTTCCACATGGGCCTTCAAGAACGAGGCTTCTGTTGACCAGATATGTAAGGCAGCGACTTGGTCTTCACTGCACACTTTTGCCAAATTTTACAAATTTGATACTTTTGCTTCTTCGGAGGCTATTTTTTGGAGAAAGGTTTTGCAAGCTGTGGTGCCTTCCGTTTAGGTCACCTGATTTGCTCCCTCCCTTCATCCGTGTCCTAAAGCTTTGGTATTGTCATCCCACAAGTAAGGATGACGCCGTGGACCGGACACACCAATGTTGGAGAAAACAGAATTTATGCTTACCTGATAAATTACTTTCTCCAACGGTGTGTCCGGTCCACGGCCCGCCCTGGTTTTTTAATCAGGTCTGATGAATTATTTTCTCTAACTACAGTCACCACGGTACCATATGGTTTCTCCTATATATATTTCCTCCTGTCCGTCGGTCGAATGACTGGGGTGGGCGGAGCCTAGGAGCGACTATATGGCCAGCTTTGCTGGGACTCTTTGCCATTTCCTGTTGGGAAAGAGAATATCCCACAAGTAAGGATGACGCCGTGGACCGGACACACCGTTGGAGAAAGTAATTTATCAGGTAAGCATAAATTCTGTTTTGTTTTTTTGGGTCAAATTGGTGGGTGGGGGTTTTACTGTTAGGTGGAACTTTGTTTATTTTAAATGTAAAAGAGCTGATTTCTTTAGGGCAATGCCCTACAAAAAGCTCCTTTAAGGTCTATTGGTAGTTTAGTTTTAGATTAGAGGGTGTTTTTATTTTGGGGGGGATTTTTTTTACATAGGGATTAGCTTTAATTTTTTTATTTTGGATAGTGTTGTTTATTATTTTTTGTAATGTTAGCGTTTTTTATTTTCTGTAATTAGATTAATGAAATGTAGTAATTTTTAAAATTGTAATTAAGGGGTTAATTTAGGGGGTGTTAGGTTAGGGTTCTTAGTCATTAAATTCATGTTTTGCATTGTGGGGGTTGGCGGTGTAGGAGTCAATAGGTAAATTAGGTTTAATGAGTTGTAGGGGGATAGCAGATTAGGGGTTAATAGATGTATTAGGTAGTTTGCGATGTTGCGGTTTGCGGATTTAGGGGTTAATAACATAAATTATGCTTACCTGATAATTTCATTTTCTTCCGTGGGAAAGAGTCCACAGCCGCATTCATTACTTGTGGGAAAATAAGAACCTGGCCACCAGGAGGAGGCAAAGACAACGCAGCCAAAGGCTCAAATACTCCTCCCACTGCCCTCATCCCCCAGTCATTCAGCTGAGGAACAAGGAACAGTAGAAGAAATATCAGGGTGAAAGGGTGCCAGAAGACTACACACAAGACGCTTAAAAAAAGTGCGGGGGGGCTGTGGACTCTTTCCCACGGAAGAAAATGAAATTATCAGGTAAGCATAATTTATGTGTTTCTTTCAATTGGGAAAGAGTCCACAGCCGCATTCATTACTTGTGGGGAAACTATACCCAAGCAAAAGAGGACACTGAATGCCAAAACGGGAGGGTAAATAGGCGGCCCAATCTGAAAGCACCAGGCCTGAACCACAACCCCAGAAGAAAAACCTGCTTCGTCCGAAACAGGGAACAACATAATGGAAGAAAAAAGGCCCAAGGACACTGATTAACAGACATCCCCGAGCCAGGCTAGAGACCACGAGCAGACCCAACTGAGCCAACAGGACTCGAAAGACGCTGTCACTCAGAGGCAGACCCCAGTCACACACCCCTGACTAACCAGGGGACCCTGACTGACAACTCCCAGAGGGAAGAAAGCAAGGCATAAGAGAAAAACCCAAACCAGGACTTCCAGAGGAACAAACCAAGTCCAGCTTGAGAGGCTCAAGAGAGCCACAACAGGATAAAAGAAAGGCATCGCCAGCAAAACACGCCAAGGTCAGACACCGGATAGGAGAACAGAAAAGTATCTCCACAATGTGCAACCGCACAAGCAGCTAGATAGTATGCCATAGCACAAACGGAGGAAGCAAGGCCAAAGGGGAACCCTCCATTGCCCGGTAACCCGACGAAAAGGAAACAAGGCGTCCACACCAGACCACAAAAAGGACAGAGGACGCCCTCCAAAACCCTGCAGTCAGTGAAGATGGACCTGCAAGACGAACAGGCTCCTTGGTGAACAACCCCCCAACAGAGGGAACACCCAGAGGAATCCGAACCCCACAGAGGGCCCAGAGAGCACCTCAACTGGAACCAATGCAGCCTGAAGGAAGCAAGAAGGTTCGGACCCAAACATACTTTGGAAACTGAACATGACGAAGACCGCCCACATATAGGCTCACCGACCTATCAGAGACAGGACTAAGTCTAGGGAACCAGAGTTCCACCCCCTCACTCAACGAGAGGGAAGAAAAACAACAAGCCACATCAAAAGAGTGCAAAACCAAACACCTGTAAACAGCAGGCAATGGACCAGAAAGCAGTCAGAGGCCCCACAGAAACTGGAGGAACACAGAACCCCAGAGAGACAAAACTCTCAAGTGAAGACTTTCCCCTCCCCTGAAACAAGGGACTAACTCGGGAAAACACTCCCACAGAGTGAAACACATCCTCCATAAGGGGACTTAAGGCAAGAAGCAACTGTCCATATAACACAAAACTCGAAAATCGAGCAGCCATCTCCAACGCAAGGACGGACCCAAGCTAGCCAGCACCAAAAGGGTGCCCTTACCGAGCAACTTCGGCAAGAGAGCAGAAACCAGAAGGCTAGAACAGCAGGCCAATGGAATCATTAAAACACTTTCAAGAAGCATAAGCCCTCGCAAAAATCAGGGCACCAGATGTCCAGAAGAAAGTTTTCCACCCAGAAGAGAACCCAGAAACCGGAGGGTTACGAGGACAGGTAGAGACAGGGCTATATCCACGCGAACAGGGAACTTCGGTCCCACCGCAGGTCAGCAACCGGACCTGAAGGAGAACGCCTCAGGGAAAAATTACCCCGTACCAGGAACCCAAAGCGAGCCAAACACGAGCATCAACCTGACCAGAAACCTGGTTAGAGATCGCCCATCTGATAGAAAACCAGATCACCGGGGGACTTCATAAGAAACAGAGGAAATGGACTGCAAAAATTGCAGGACCCACCCCAAGGTGAGATGATCCCTTGACAGGGCCATACAACCCTTGAGATCTTAAGGAACCGATCATTACAAGGACACCACCCTTCAGAAGGCCAGGGCCTCACCTTGGCTTCCGACCCCAAGTGACGGAAGAGAACGTTGGAACCTAAGTTCTAGTGCCAGGAAGAACCCTAAGGCAAAACCCAAGGACCTTAACGTCTGGGTTCCCACCGGGAATAGACATCCAGCGGCAGAATGCAGAGGCGAACCAGCATGGCAAGCCACAAGCTAGCCACTAAGCAACAGAAGCTGCCGGATCCCATGAAAACCAGATCCTG
Organism: Bombina bombina; assembly: GCF_027579735.1. Lineage (NCBI taxonomy): Eukaryota > Metazoa > Chordata > Amphibia > Anura > Bombinatoridae > Bombina > Bombina bombina. The sequence goes on from NC_069505.1 coordinate 335,179,406, forward strand.
AGAAAAGCTGAGGAACGAATGTTCCCAAAGGGACTCAAGAAGGACCCCTGGACCAGACCTAGGATACCCTAGTAGGTAAAACCACCCAAAAAGGTAGCAAAAGGTGCAAAGGCCCTGAACCTCCCTAACGGATAAGGTCCAGCCCCCCTAAAAGGGGAGCAAGAAAGTGATGTGGCGGAACTCCACCGACTCGGTCACCCGGATGCAGTCTGATAGGGCTAACCCAATGTATCCCGCCTCCCGGACCCGAAAGTCTACAATGTAGTATATTTAGTGTAGTTTGTGAAAACAAACAAGTGAACACTCAAGATCGCGCCGGACCGGTTAGGTGCAACATGCGTCACTGACAGAACTGACAAGGTGCACAGTAAATTTCGGACCAACGTGTCCGTGAACAACTTACGTAGAAGTAATAAGATAAATCAATCCCAGAAATTCCCGAAGGAAAACAGATAATCAAATAAATAAATCCTAACAGGATGGAAAGAAAATAAGGCAGCCCGTAGGCATCCGCCAAAGAAAGAACCAGGCCTCTGCAGGACCCGCCAAACGGGACCCGAAACTTCCAAGAAAAAAATCTTGGAAAGATTGCAATAGACAGACAGGAGATTACAGCATCCCCTCTAGTCTAACTAGAAGTACCATTCGAGGACTGAGAATTCCCATGCTGATGAAGGAAAGGATCCCCCAATAACTTGAAAACATGTCGTAGTAGAGCGCGCAGTCGCGCTATCTTATATCGAAAGGCACAACACACAGGAACAGTCACACCCAGAGGGAACTGTATAGGCCCATCCGAGGTCTGGATACCCGGGAAAATCAGACAAGAACACAACAGCAAATAATCTTCTGGGCCTTGCAGGCGAATAATCGTCATCAATATATTAAAGCGGAAATGTGCTACAACCTCCGGGGGGAATAAACCACCCTGTATGGAGGGAAAATTAACATTAGGGTTACCTGCAAGTGTAGCAGAAGGGTGTGGTAGGGAGTCCGCTCCGTGAGGGACAGGACCCCCAGAGGCTGATGGCTCAGCAGGCCCATGGTTCCCCGAGCCTGAGGAACCAGGCGCTCTAAGAAGGTACAAGAGACCTGACTGGTTGACCTGCGTCAACGGGGCCGAAGTACATTTCTCACATGAGGAAGAATCAGAATCTGAAATAATAATAGTTTCAGCGTCTGAATTCTTCATGGCTGAAAAAACTAAATAAAAAAAAGGGACTATATAAAAAACTAACGGCACCTGACACCCACAATGGCTGGGGCACTCACCACCTCCTATGACCAGACTCCAGCAGAGCAGACTTTCTTCGTCACCACACGGTCAGGAATGCGGTAGCAGAAAACCAAGCTTAACAATGCCCGGTCACAAGGTGAACCGTATAGTCCAAAAAAAAGCACCACCAAAAAGGCAGCAACCAAGGCCCCACAGTCTCAGCCAAGAGCCAATACACACTAAACGCAGGTTGAAACACATAAGATGACATGATGACATGATAAACGACCCCCCCCCCCTCCATTCACAAATCTCTCCTAAGAAGGAAATATCCCTTGATTCCCAGACAGGTACAGTTGTGTCTCACTGAGACCCATACTTAACTTTCACAATAAATCACAGTACATTCGTAGTAATAAAATGAAACAATCTTACCGGAATCAACGCCGTGGAACAGGAACACGGCCCTTCAAGTGTGACGGATAGTAGCGTCGCCTCTGCCATGGACTTGAGAGAAGATAGCAGGGAGCGAAGAGAAGTTCAGCAATGCCAAGTGCTAGAGGAGCTGTTAATGAGTCGGGATGGTGTCGCAAAGAGAACTCCCACTGCATCTCCGGACTCTTAACATTCGCCCAGGCCCTCACTGAGAGACTGACAGGACTACTTAAAACTCCTGTCCCATTAAAATTGCTTCGTTCGAGCAGTTAGTTTATTATTTTCTTAATACTTCGTACGGGCAGTTAGTTTGGTTTTTAAATACTTATTGCATGGGTTTTTTTTTTTTTTTTTTTAATACTTATTGCAGGCGTTTTTTTTTTTTTTTTTTGTAATGCTTCGCTGTATACCGGTGGATTTCATAAATGGCAGGGTGGAGAAAGAATTCACCAAAGTATTATGCCATTTTCAGAATCCACCATCTGTTGGCTGCCTCATGCTGCCAACATTCCTTTGAGGATGCGTGCGCAACTGGCAACTCTGACGGACGTGTTACAAACGCGATTATAGTACAGATATATTTATATATCAGGAACCTTTTACTATAAAATTTGTTTCTCCTCAATGTGTTCCAGATGATTACTTATACCTACTGCAGAGTATTAAATATATGTAAAAGTATTATTTCATGTTTATTTATGTATTTGAAATATATGTTTTTCTCATTAAAACCATCACCTGGTTTTAAAATGCTAATTATCACACGCAAAATTTCTCCCTCATTTCTCCCCCCACTGGAAGATTAATGGGACATTTAACTGCTTGGCATCCTAGAATGGTTACTACTCATTATGTTATTGCATTTCATCCTGTTCTTGCAGCTCTTTTCAAATCCATTCTCCTGTTTTAATAGCTTAAAGGTACCAGACACTGAAGCTAACTTCACAGACAAAGCTCCCCAGACATTCATAATCGCACAAAAACAGGCACCCACTGGTTTCATCAAGAGAACTTGCTTCTCTGTGACTGGCTCATAGACACAGCAAGACCGTGAGAGACAGGGCAGGGAAGTTTGATTACCGGGTGGGGCTAAGGCAGCCAGGCACGGCCAACAAGTGGCCCCCGGCCAACTGGGCAAATGCCTGTATCCCCTATGGCCAGTCCGGGCCTGAAGCTAAGCCTATTTGTACTGGGGGCTGCCATCTTGGAGCTCAGATATTCTCACAGTTTGTGACATAAGCTGTGCACACTCACCAATCAGTAATATGGCCTATTTTTTACAGCAGCATAATGTGTTTCAGGGCAGGAGCTTTCTATTTCTGCTGTGACTGCATTGCACTGTGTAAAAAATGCAAACAGGTAAAGCTCACATGATGGATCTTGCACATTAACCTGAAGCATTTTATATAGCTGTAAAACAAGTGCACAATATGTCTTATCTGTGACAGTGTACGCAGCTTCTGTCACAGGCTGTGAGAATACCTGAGCTCCAAGATGGCGGCACCCAGTATGAAGAGGCAGAGCTTAAGTATCTTGCACTTTTATGCTATTAAAGCAGGAGAAATAATTTGTAAAGAGCTACAGGAACAGGATGAAATGCAATAACATAATAGTAGTTACTATTCTTTTCTATTTTTGCACAGCAGTTTAATGTCACTTTAATCAGTGCTATTGTCTCGTATTTGCATCTCTTTTTCTACAGAGAAAATGTGTGTTACTCATATTTTCATTGTAGGTGGAGATACCACAGGCAAAACTTGCAATTTCAAATAACTAATAAAAGTAAAGGAGTGGTCTGCAATCACCAAAATACATTCCAGCAGGTAAAATGGATCAATGGAAACACATTTAAGGGGAGACATTTTTAGAGTACAATGTCCCTATAAATGTCTAAACCTTCAAAAAGATCATTGTTTTTTGTGCATGGCTCATATAAGTATAATACTTAGTCTGAATATCCTTAACCCCTTGAAATCAGGACTTCCCCTGCTTTTCTTTTTGCTTCACTTTGAGCAAGTGGTTAAACTCTGACTTTAACATGTTTTTGGCTATTAAATATACACACAAAAAATCTCTTTATAATATAAACCAGTGTTTCTCAATTCCATTCCTCAGGACCCCTAACAGGACAGATTTTCATGGTATTTAAATCAGAGCACAGGTGAAATATTCAGGTGATGGGTGAGAGCAGGCTAGTAACCATGGTTACTGGTCAGCTGATTACTTCATATGTGCTCTAGTTCAGATATCATGTTGGGACTCCTGAGGAATAGTGATGTTGCGAACTGAAAATTTTCCGTTTGCGAATGGCGGACTCGAACTTCCGCAACTGTTCGCGAACGGGTGAACCGCCATTGACTTCAATAGGCAGGCAAATTTTAAAACCCACAGGGACTCTTTCTGGCCACAATAGTGATGGAAAAGTTGTTTCAAGGGGACTAACACCTGGACTGTGGCATGCCGGAGGGGGATCCATGGCAAAACTCCCACGGAAAATTACATAGTTGATGCAGAGACTGGTTTTAATCCATAAAGGGCATAAATCACCTAAAATTCCTAAATTTTGGGAATAACGTGCTTTAAAACATCAGGTATGATGTTGTATCGATCAGGTAGTGTAAGGGTTACGCCCGCTTCACAGTGACAGACCAAACTCCCCGCTTAACGCACCACAAACAACCGCAAACAGTCCATTTGCACAACCACGAGATAGATAGATTTGATAGATACATAGATTAGATAGATAAATCAATAGATGCAATATACATTTGATAGATACGATAGATAGATAGATTTGATAGATAAATAGATAGATTTGATAGATATATAATTTCACAGACAGAGAATTACAAGACGTGGGGTCTGGGACCCATGGTAAGGTTCCCAGAGGCAGTTGCGGCACCAGGGGACGTGTGTATGGCATGGATTTTAGGAACCGGGAGATGGAAAAAGATGCTTGGCCGGTCCTCCTACTTCAAATTTGGGGCACTGCGCGTGCAATCTACTGTGCCACCAGATATGAGTGGTGTCTTAAGTAGTACTATACTGATCAGTTTAATACCTGTTACTCCCCCTATCGGGGGAGGTGTATATGGCATATATTTTAGGAACCGGGAGATGGAAAAAGATGCTTGGCACTAGTTGGCAAGTGGGCCTGGCACACAAGCTGGCAGGCAGGCAGGCAACTGCAATTAGATTACACTAGCAGACTGATGTTTCACAGTCAAAAAAGTTTTTTTTTTTAAATTTACACTACTGTTACAACAGATATGAGTGGTGGCACTAGTTGGCAAGTGGGCCTGGCACACACGCTGGTAGGCAGGCAACTGCAATTAGATTACACTAACAGAATGATGTTTCACAGTCAAAAAAGTTTTTCTTTTTTAAAAATTTACACTACTGTTACAACAGATATGAGTGGTGGCACTAGTTAGCAAGTGGGCCTGGCACACACGCTGGCAGACAGGCAACTGCAATTAGATTACACTAGCAGACTGATGTTTCACAGTCAAAATTACACAGGCAAAAAAAAAAAAAAGACATGTTCTAGCCCTAAAAAGGGCTTTTTGGGGTGCTGTCCTTACAGCAGAGATTAGACATGTGCACCGCTAAAAAATTTGGTTCGTTTTCGGTTCGGATCGATTCGGACTTTTCGAATTTCGTTTCGGATCGAATCGGATTCGGCAAAATTTGAATAAATTCGTTTCGGATTTATTCGGATCCGAATAAATTCGTTTCGGATTTATTCGGATTCGGCTGAATTCGGTTCTATTCCGTTCCGAAATTCGGTATGTTTTTAGTACACTAACACCCATTTAGTACACTAAGTCACTAACACCCATAAACTACCTATGAACCACTAAACCGAGGCCCCCCCACATCGCAAACCCTATAATAACATTATTTAACCCCTAATCTGCCGATCGGATATCGCCGCAACCTACATTATAGCTATTAACCCCTAATCTGCTGTCCCTAACACCGCCGACCCCTACATTATAGTTATTAACCCCTAATCTGCCCCCCCCCAATGTCGCCGCAATCTAACTACAAGTATTAACCCCTAATCTGCCGACCCGATATCGCCGCCGCCTACATTATAGCTATTAACCCCTAATCTGCTGTCCCTAACACCGCCGACCCCTACATTATAGTTATTAACCCCTAATCTGCCCCCCCCCAACGTCGCCGCAATCTAACTACAAGTATTAACCCCTAATCTGCCGACCCGATATCGCCGCCTACATTATAGCAATTAACCCCTAATCTGCTGTCCCTAACACCGCCGACCCCTACATTATAGTTATTAACCCCTAATCTGCCTCCCCCAACGTCGCCGCAATCTAACTACAAGTATTAACCCCTAATCTGCCGACCCGATATCGCTGCCTACATTATAACTATTAACCCCTAATTTGCTGTCCCTAACACCGCCGACCCCTACATTATAGTTATTAACCCCTAATCTGCCCCCCCAACGTCGCCGCAATCTAACTACAAGTATTAACCCCTAATCTGCCGACCCGATATCGCCGCCGCCTACATTATAGCTATTAACCCCTAATCTGCTGTCCCTAACACCGCCGGTCCCTACATTATAGTTATTAACCCCTAATCTGCCTCCCCCCAACGTCGCCACAATCTAACTACAAGTATTAACCCCTAATCTGCCGACCGCAAATCGCCGCCACTATAATAAATGTATTAACCCCTAAACCGCCGCACTCCCGCCTCGCAAACACTATAATACATTTTATTAACCCCTAATCTGCCCTCCCTAACATCGCCGCCACCTACCTACAATTATTAACCCCTAATCTCCCGCCCCCAACGTCGCCGCTACTATAATAAGGTTATTAACCCCTAAACCTAAGTCTAACCCTAACACTAACACCCCCTAACTTAAATATAATTTAAATAAAACGAAATAAGTTTACTATAGTTAAATAAATGAATCCTATTTAAAACTAAAGACTTACCTGTAAAATAAACCCTAAGATAGCTGCAATATAACTAATAGTTACATTGTAGCTATTTTAGGATTTATTTTTATTTTACAGGCAACTTTTTATTTATTTTAACTAGGTACAATAGTTATTAAATAGTTAATAACTATTTAATAACTACCTAGCTAAAATAAATACAAATTTACCTGTAAAATAAATCCTAACCTAAGTTACAATTACACCTAACACTACACTATCATTAAATTAACTAAATAAATGAATCATATTTAAAACAAAATACTTACCTGTAAAATAAACCCTAATATAGCTGCAATATAACTAATAGTTACATTGTAGCTATTTTAGCATTTATATTTATTTTACAGGCAACTTTGTATTTATTTTAACTAGGTACAAAAGCTATTAAATAGTTATTGACTAATTAATAGCTACCTAGTTAAAATAATTACAAAATTACCTGTAAAATAAATCCTAACCTAAGTTACAATAAAACCTAACACTACACTGTCATTAAATAAATTAACTACAAGTACCTACAATTATCTACAATTAAATAAACTAAAGTACAAAACCCCCCCACTAAATTACAAAAAAAAACAAACACTAAATTACAAAAAATAAAAAAATATTACAAGAATTTTAAACTAATTACACCTAATCTAAGCCCCCTAATAAAATAACAAAGCCCCCCAAAATAAAAAAAAATGCCCTACCCTATACTAAATTACAAAAGTTAACAGCTCTATTACCTTACCAGCCCTGAACAGGGCCTTTTGCGGGGCATGCCCCAAAGAAAACAGCTCTTTTGCCTGTAAAAAAAAAACACAATACCCCCCCCCACATTACAACCCACCACCCACATACCCCTACACTAACCCAAACCCCCCTTAAATAAACCTAACACTACCCCCCTGAAGATCTCCCTACCTTGAGTCGTGTTCACCCAGCCGGGCCGAAGTCTTCATCCGATGGGGCAGAAGAGGACATCCAGACCGGCAGAAGTCTTCATCCAAGCGGGGCAAGAAGAGGTCTTCCATCCATCAGAAAAGTACAAAAAAACAAACAAACACTAAATTAGCAAGAATAATAAAATATTACAATAATTTTAAACTAATTACACCTAATCTAAGCCCCCTACTAGCTATTAATATAGCTTCAATATAACTAATAGTTACATTGTAGCTATTTTAGGATTTATATTTATTTTACAGGCAACTTTGTATTTATTTTAACTAGGAACAATAGCTATTAAATAGTTAATAACTACCTAGCTAAAATAAATACAAATTTACCTGTAAAATAAACCCTAACCTAAGTTACAATTACACCTAACACTACACTGTCATTAAATTAACTAAATAAATTAATCCTATATAAAACTAAATACTTACCTGTAAAATAAACCCTAATATAGCTACAATATAACTAATAGTTACATTGTAGCTATTTTAGCATTTATATTTATTTTACAGGCAACTTTGTATTTATTTTAACTAGGTACAATAGCTATTAAATAGATATTTACTGTTTAATAGCTACCTAGTTAAAATAATTACAAAATTACCTGTAAAATAAATCCTAACCTAAGTTACTATTAAACCTAACACTACACTATCATTAAATAAATTAACTACAAGTACCTACAATTAAATACAATGAAATAAACTAAACTAAAGTACAAAAAAAACAAACACTAAATTACAAAAAATAAAAAAAATTACAAGAATTTTAAACTAATTACACCTAATCTAAGCCCCCTAATAAAATAACAAAGCCCCCCAAAATAAAAAAATGCCCTACCCTATACTAAATTACAAAAGTAATCAGCTCTATTACCTTACCAGCCCTTAAAAGGGCCTTTTGCGGGGGCATGCCCCAAAGAAAACAGCTCTTTTGCCTGTAAAAAAAAACACAATACCCCCCCCCACATTTACAACCCACCACCCACATACCCCTACTCTAACCCAAACCCCCCTTAAATAAACCTAACACTACCCCCCTGAAGATCTCTCTCTACCGTGTCTTCACCCAGCGGGCCGAAGTCTTCATCCGATGGGGCAGAAGAGGACATCCAGACCGGCAGAAGTCTTCATCCAAGCGGGGCAAGAAGAGGTCTTCCATCCATCAGAAGTCTTGATCCAGGCGGCATCTTCTCTGTTCATCCATCCGGAGCGGAGCGGCAGCATCCTGAAGACATCCCACGCAGAGCATCCTCTTCTTTCTTGATCCGACGACTAGGTGACTGTACCTTTAAGTGACGTCATCCAAGATGGCGTCCCTTGAATTCCGATTGGCTGATAGGATTCTATCAGCCAATCGGAATTAAGGTAGGAAAAATCTGATTGGCTGATTCAATCAGCCAATCAGATTCAAGTTCAATCCGATTGGCTGATCCAATCAGCCAATCAGATTGAGCTCGCATTCTATTGGCTGATCGGAACAGCCAATAGAATGCGAGGTCAATCTGATTGGCTGATTCCATCAGCCAATCGGATTGAACTTGAATCTGATTGGCTGATTAAATCAGCCAATCAGATTTTTCCTACCTTAATTCCGATTGGCTGATAGAATCCTATCAGCCAATCGGAATTCAAGGGACGCCATCTTGGATGACGTCACTTAAAGGTACAGTCACCTAGTCGTCGGATCAAGAAAGAAGAGGATGCTCTGCGTGGGATGTCTTCAGGATGCTGCCGCTCCGCTCCGGATGGATGAACAGAGAAGATGCCGCCTGGATCAAGACTTCTGATGGATGGAAGACCTCTTCTTGCCCCGCTTGGATGAAGACTTCTGCCGGTCTGGATGTCCTCTTCTGCCCGATCGGATGAAGACTTCGGCCCGCTGGGTGAAGATACGGTAGAGAGATCTTCAGGGGGGTAGTGTTAGGTTTATTTAAGGGGGGTTTGGGTTAGAGTAGGGGTATGTGGGTGGTGGGTTGTAATGTGGGGGGGGGGTATTGTGGTTTTTTTTACAGGCAAAAGAGCTGTTTTCTTTGGGGCATGCCCCCGCAAAAGGCCCTTTTAAGGGCTGGTAAGGTAATAGAGCTGATTACTTTTTTAATTTAGTATAGGGTAGGGCATTTTTTTATTTTGGGGGGCTTTGTTATTTTATTAGGGGGCTTAGATTAGGTGTAATTAGTTTAAAATTCTTGTAATTTTTTTTATTTTTTGTAATTTAGTGTTTGTTTTTTTTGTACTTTAGTTTAGTTTATTTCATTGTATTTAATTGTAGGTACTTGTAGTTAATTTATTTAATGATAGTGTAGTGTTAGGTTTAATAGTAACTTAGGTTAGGATTTATTTTACAGGTAATTTTGTAATTATTTTAACTAGGTAGCTATTAATTAGTCAATAACTATTTAATAGCTATTGTACCTAGTTAAAATAAATACAAAGTTGCCTGTAAAATAAATATAAATGCTAAAATAGCTACAATGTAACTATTAGTTATATTGTAGCTATATTAGGGTTTATTTTACAGGTAAGTATTTAGTTTTATATAGGATTAATTTATTTAGTTAATTTAATGACAGTGTAGTGTTAGGTGTAATTGTAACTTAGGTTAGGGTTTATTTTACAGGTAAATTTGTATTTATTTTAGCTAGGTAGTTATTAACTATTTAATAGCTATTGTACCTAGTTAAAATAAATACAAAGTTGCCTGTAAAATAAATATAAATCCTAAAATAGCTACAATGTAACTATTAGTTATATTGTAGCTATATTAATAGCTAGTAGGGGGCTTAGATTAGGTGTAATTAGTTTAAAATTATTGTAATATTTTATTATTTTTGCTAATTTAGTGTTTGTTTGTTTTTTTTGTACTTTTCTGATGGATGGAAGACCTCTTCTTGCCCCGCTTGGATGAAGACTTCTGCCGGTCTGGATGTCCTCTTCTGCCCCATCGGATGAAGACTTCGGCCCGGCTGGGTGAACACGACTCAAGGTAGGGAGATCTTCAGGGGGGTAGTGTTAGGTTTATTTAAGGGGGGTTTGGGTTAGAGTAGGGGTATGTGGGTGGTGGGTTGTAATGTGGGGGGGGGGTTGTGTTTTTTTTTTACAGGCAAAAGAGCTGTTTTCTTTGGGGCATGCCCCGCAAAGGGCCCTGTTCAGGGATGGTAAGGTAATAGAGCTGTTAACTTTTGTAATTTAGTATAGGTTAGGGCATTTTTTTTATTTTGGGGGGCTTTGTTATTTTATTAGGGGGCTTAGATTAGGTGTAATTAGTTTAAAATTCTTGTAATATTTTTTTATTTTTTGTAATTTAGTGGGGGGGGGGGGGTTTGTACTTTAGTTTAGTTTTTTTAATTGTATTTAATTGTAGGTACTTGTAGTTAATTTATTTAATGATAGTGTAGTGTTAGGTTTAATTGTAACTTAGGTTAGGATTTATTTTACAGGTAATTTTGTAATTATTTTAACTAGGTAGCTATTAAATAGTCAATATCTATTTAATAGCTATGGTACCTAGTTAAAATGAATACAAAGTTGCCTGTACAATAAATATAAATGCTAAAATAGCTACAATGTAACTATTAGTTATATTGCAGCTATATTAGGGTTTATTTTACAGGTAAGTCTTTAGTTTTATATAGGATTCATTTATTTAGTTAATTTAATGATAGTGTAGTGTTAGGTGTAATTGTAACTTAGGTTATGATTTATTTTACAGGTAAATTTGTATTTATTTTAGCTAGGTAGTTATTAAATAGTTATTAACTATTTAATAACTATTGTACCTAGTTAAAATAAATACAAAGTTGCCTGTAAAATACATATAAATCCTAAAATAGCTACAATGTAACTATTAGTTATATTGAAGCTATATTAATAGTTAGTAGGGGGCTTAGATTAGGTGTAATTAGTTTAAAATTATTGTAATATTTTATTATTTTTGGTAATTTAGTGTTTGTTTGTATTTTGGTACTTGTATGATGGATGGAAGACCTCTTCTTGCCCCGCTTGGATGAAGACTTCTGCCGGTCTGGATGTCCTCTTCTGCCCCATCGGATGAAGACTTCGGCCCGGCTGGGTGAACACGACTCAAGGTAGGGAGATCTTCAGGGGGGTAGTGTTAGGTTTATTTAAGGGGGGTTTGGGTTAGAGTAGGGGTATGTGGGTGGTGGGTTGTAATGTGGGGGGGGGGGATTGTGTTTTTTTTTTACAGGCAAAAGAGCTGTTTTCTTTGGGGCATGCCCCGCAAAGGGCCCTGTTCAGGGCTGGTAAGGTAATAGAGCTGTTAACTTTTGTAATTTAGTATAGGGTAGGGCATTTTCTTCTGTTATGTGTGATCAGTCCACGGGTCATCATTACTTCTGGGATATAACTCCTCCCCAACAGGAAATGCAAGAGGATTCACCCAGCAGAGCTGCATATAGCTCCTCCCCTCTACGTCACTCCCAGTCATTCTCTTGCACCCAACGACTAGATAGGATGTGTGAGAGGACTATGGTGATTATACTTAGTTTTTATAACTTCAATCAAAAGTTTGTTATTTTACAATAGCACCGGAGCGTGTTATTGCCTCTCTGGCAGAGTTTGAAGAAGAATCTACCAGAGTTTTTACTATGATTTTAACCGGAGTAGTTAAGATCATATTGCTGTTTCTCGGCCATCTGAGGGAGGTAAAAGCTTCAGATCAGGGGACAGCGGGCAGATGAATCTGCATTGAGGTATGTAGCAGTTTTTATTTTCTGAATGGAATTGATGAGAAAATCCTGCCATACCGTTATAATGACATGTATGTATACTCTACACTTCAGTATTCTGGGGATGGTACTTCACTGGAATTACTCTGTATAAAGTACATTAAACCTTTTAATAGGCATTTATTATGTTAAACGTTTTTGCTGGAATGTAGAATCGTTTGCATTTTCTGAGGTACTGAGTGAATAAATGTTTGGGCATTATTTTTCCACTTGGCAGTTGCTTGTTTTAATTGTGACAGTTTCGTTTCTCTCTCACTGCTGTGTGTGAGGGGGAGGGGCCGTTTTTGGCGCTCTTTGCTACGCATCAAAAATTTCCAGTCAGTTACTCTTGTATTTCCTGCATGATCCGGTTCATCTCTAACAGAACTCAGGGGTCTTCAAACTTCTTTGGAGGGAGGTAGATTCTCTCAGCAGAGCTGTGAGACTTATATATTGACTGTGATTAAAAACGTTGCTCTGTAATTTTTATGTTTCAAATTTAATTATTGTTACTTTACTAATGGGAACAAACCTTTGCTAAAAGTTGTGTTGTTTTCAAGGATTGATGCTATAACTGTTTTTCAGTTCATTATTTCAACTGTCATTTAATCGTTTAGTGCTTCTTTGAGGCACAGTACGTTTTTGTTAAATAAGATTGTAACCAAGTTGCAAGTTTATTTGCTAGTGTGTTAAACATGTCTGATTCAGAGGAAGATACCTGTGTCATTTGTTCCAATGCCAAGGTGGAGCCCAATAGAAATTTATGTACTAACTGTATTGATGCTACTTTAAATAAAAGCCAATCTGTACAAATTGAACAAATTTCACCAAACAGCGAGGGGAGAGTTATGCCGACTAACTCGCCTCACGTGTCAGTACCTGCATCTCCCGCCCGGGAGGTGCGTGATATTGTGGCGCCTAGTACATCTGTGCGGCCATTACAGATAACATTACAAGATATGGCTACTGTTATGACTGAAGTTTTGGCTAAATTACCAGAACTAAGAGGCAAGCGTGATCACTCTGGGGTGAGAACAGAGTGCGCTGATAATACTAGGGCCATGTCTGATACTGCGTCACAGCTTGCAGAGCATGAGGACGGAGAGCTTCATTCTGTGGGTGACGGTTCTGATCCAAACAGATTGGATTCAGATATTTCAAATTTTAAATTTAAATTGGAGAACCTCCGTGTATTACTAGGGGAGGTTTTAGCGGCTCTTAATGATTGTAACACTGTTGCAATACCAGAGAAATTGTGTAGGTTGGATAAATACTTTGCGGTACCGGCGAGTACTGACGTTTTTCCTATACCTAAGAGACTAACTGAAATTGTTACTAAGGAGTGGGATAGACCCGGTGTGCCGTTCTCACCCCCTCCAATATTTAGAAAGATGTTTCCAATAGACGCCACCACACGGGACTTATGGCAAACGGTCCCTAAGGTGGAGGGAGCAGTTTCTACTTTAGCTAAGCGTACCACTATCCCGGTGGAGGATAGCTGTGCTTTTTTAGATCCAATGGATAAAAAATTAGAGGGTTACCTTAAGAAAATGTTTGTTCAACAAGGTTTTATATTGCAACCCCTTGCATGCATCGCGCCGATTACGGCTGCGGCAGCATTTTGGATTGAGTCTCTGGAAGAGAACCTTAGTTCAGCTACGCTGGACGACATTACGGACAGGCTTAGAGTCCTTAAACTAGCTAATTCATTCATTTCGGAGGCCGTAGTACATTTAACCAAACTTACGGCTAAGAACTCAGGATTCGCCATTCAGGCACGTAGGACGCTGTGGCTAAAATCCTGGTCAGCTGATGTAACTTCTAAGTCCAAATTACTTAATATACCTTTCAAGGGGCAAACCTTATTTGGGCCCGGTTTGAAAGAAATTATCGCTGACATTACAGGAGGTAAGGGCCACGCCCTGCCTCAAGACAAAGCCAAAGCTAAGGCTAGACAGTCTAATTTTCGTCCCTTTCGGAATTTCAAAGCAGGAGCAGCACCAACTTCCACTGCACCAAAACAGGAAGGAGCTGTTGCTCGTTACAGACAAGGCTGGAAACCTAACCAGTCCTGGAACAAGGGCAAGCAGGCCAGGAAACCTGCTGCTGCCCCTGAGACAGCATGAATCGAGGGCCCCCGATCCGGGACCGGATCTAGTGGGGGGCAGACTCTCTCTCTTCGCCCAGGCTTGGGCAAGAGATGTTCAGGATCCCTGGGCGCTAGAGATCATATCTCAGGGATACCTTCTAGACTTCAAATTCTCTCCCCCAAGAGGGAGATTTCATCTGTCAAGTTTGTCAACAAACCAGATAAAGAAAGAAGCGTTTCTACGCTGTGTACAAGATCTGTTATTAATGGGAGTGATCCATCCGGTTCCGCGGTCGGAACAAGGACAAGGGTTTTACTCAAACCTGTTTGTGGTTCCCAAAAAAGAGGGAACTTTCAGGCCAATCTTGGATTTAAAGATCCTAAACAAATTCCTAAGAGTTCCATCGTTCAAAATGGAAACTATTCGGACAATCTTACCCATGATCCAAAAGGGTCAGTACATGACCACAGTGGATTTAAAGGATGCTTACCTTCACATACCGATTCACAAAGATCATTTCCGGTATCTAAGGTTTGCCTTCTTAGACAGGCATTACCAGTTTGTAGCTCTTCCATTCGGATTGGCTACGGCTCCAAGAATCTTCACAAAGGTTCTGGGTGCCCTTCTGGCGGTACTAAGACCGCAAGGAATTTCGGTAGCTCCGTACCTAGACGACATTCTGATACAAGCTTCAAGCTTTCAAACTGCCAAGTCTCATACAGAGTTAGTTCTGGCATTTCTAAGGTCGCATGGATGGAAAGTGAACGAAAAGAAGAGTTCTCTCTTTCCTCTCACAAGAGTTCCATTCTTGGGGACTCTTATAGATTCTGTAGAAATGAAGATTTATCTGACAGAAGACAGATTAACAAAGCTTCTAAATGCATGCCGTGTCCTTCATTCCATTCAACTCCCGTCAGTAGCTCAATGCATGGAGGTGATCGGCTTAATGGTAGCAGCAATGGACATAGTACCCTTTGCACGTCTACATCTCAGACCGCTGCAATTGTGCATGCTGAGTCAGTGGAATGGGGATTACTCAGACTTGTCCCCTACTTTGAATCTGGATCAAGAGACCAGAAACTCTCTTCTATGGTGGCTTTCTCGGCCACATCTGTCCAGGGGGATGCCATTCAGCAGGCCGGACTGGACAATTGTAACAACAGACGCCAGCCTACTAGGTTGGGGCGCTGTCTGGAATTCTCTGAAGGCTCAGGGACAATGGAATCAGGAGGAAAGTCTCCTGCCAATAAACATTCTGGAATTGAGAGCAGTTCTCAATGCCCTTCTGGCTTGGCCCCAGTTAAAGACTCGGGGGTTCATCAGGTTTCAGTCGGACAACATCACGACCGTAGCTTACATCAACCATCAAGGAGGGACAAGAAGCTCCCTAGCAATGATGGAAGTATCAAAGATAATTCGCTGGGCAGAGTTTCACTCTTGCCACCTGTCAGCAATCCACATCCCGGGAGTGGAGAACTGGGAGGCGGATTTCTTGAGTCGCCAGACTTTTCATCCGGGGGAGTGGGAACTTCATCCGGAGGTCTTTGCCCAAATACTTCGACGTTGGGGCAAACCAGAGATAGATCTCATGGCGTCTCGCCAGAACGCCAAACTTCCTCGCTACGGGTCCAGATCCAGGGATCCGGGAGCGGTTCTGATAGATGCTTTGACAGCACCTTGGAACTTCGGGATGGCTTATGTGTTTCCACCCTTCCCGCTGCTTCCTCGATTGATTGCCAAAATCAAACAGGAGAGAGCATCAGTGATTCTAATAGCGCCTGCATGGCCACGCAGGACTTGGTATGCAGATCTAGTGGACATGTCATCCTGTCCGCCTTGGTCTCTACCTCTAAGACAGGACCTTCTGATGCAGGGTCCATTCAAACATCAAAATCTAACTTCTCTGAAGCTGACTGCTTGGAAATTGAACGCTTGATTTTATCAAAACGTGGTTTTTCTGAGTCGGTTATTGATACCCTGATACAGGCTAGGAAGCCTGTTACCAGAAGGATTTACCATAAGATATGGCGTAAATACCTATACTGGTGCGAATCCAAAGGTTACTCCTGGAGTAAGGTTAGGATTCCTAGGATATTGTCCTTTCTACAAGAAGGTTTAGAAAAGGGTTTATCGGCTAGTTCATTAAAGGGACAGATCTCAGCTCTGTCCATCTTGTTGCACAGGCGTCTGTCAGAAAATCCAGACGTCCAGGCCTTTTGTCAGGCTTTAGCTAGGATCAAGCCTGTGTTTAAAACTGTTGCTCCGCCATGGAGTTTAAACCTTGTTCTTAACGTTCTACAAGGAGTTCCGTTTGAACCCCTTCATTCCATTGATATAAAGTTGTTATCTTGGAAAGTGTTATTTTTAATGGCTATTTCTTCGGCTCGGAGAGTCTCTGAGTTATCAGCTTTACATTGTGATTCTCCTTATTTGATTTTTCATTCAGATAAGGTAGTTCTGCGTACAAAACCTGGGTTCTTACCTAAGGTAGTCACTAACAGGAACATCAATCAAGAGATCGTGGTTCCTTCCCTGTGCCCGAATCCTTCTTCAAAGAAGGAACGTCTTCTACACAATCTGGATGTAGTTCGTGCCCTCAAGTTCTACTTGCAGGCAACTAAGGATTTTCGACAAACGTCTTCCCTGTTTGTCGTGTACTCTGGTCAGAGGAGAGGTCATAAGGCTTCGGCTACCTCTCTCTCCTTCTGGCTTCGTAGCATAATTCGTTTAGCCTATGAGACTGCTGGACAGCAGCCTCCTGAAAGAATTACAGCTCATTCTACTAGAGCTGTGGCTTCCACTTGGGCCTTTAAGAATGAGGCCTCTGTTGAACAGATTTGCAAGGCTGCAACTTGGTCTTCGCTTCATACTTTTTCCAAATTTTACAAATTTGACACTTTTGCTTCTTCGGAGGCTATTTTTGGGAGAAAGGTTCTTCAGGCAGTGGTTCCTTCTGTATAATGAGCCTGCCTATCCCTCCCGTCATCCGTGTACTTTTGCTTTGGTATTGGTATCCCAGAAGTAATGATGACCCGTGGACTGATCACACATAACAGAAGAAAACATAATTTATGCTTACCTGATAAATTCCTTTCTTCTGTTGTGTGATCAGTCCACGGCCCGCCCTGTTTTTTAAGGCAGGTAAATATCTTTTAAATTATACTCCAGTCACCACTTCACCCTTGGTTTATCCTTTCTCGTTGATTCTTGGTCGAATGACTGGGAGTGACGTAGAGGGGAGGAGCTATATGCAGCTCTGCTGGGTGAATCCTCTTGCATTTCCTGTTGGGGAGGAGTTATATCCCAGAAGTAATGATGACCCGTGGACTGATCACACAACAGAAGAAAGGAATTTATCAGGTAAGCATAAATTATGTTTTTTTTTATTTTGGGGGGCTTTGTTATTTTATTAGGGGGCTTAGATTAGGTGTAATTAGTTTAAAATTCTTGTAATATTTTTTTATTTTTTGTAATTTAGTGGTTTTTTATTTTTTGTAATTTAGTGGGGGGGTTTTGTACTTTATTTTATTTAATTGTAGATAATTGTAGGTACTTGTAGTTAATTTATTTAATGATAGTGTAGTGTTAGGTTTTATTGTAACTTAGGTTAGGATTTATTTTACAGGTAATTTTGTAATTATTTTAACTAGGTAGCTATTAATTAGTCAATAACTATTTAATAGCTATTGTACCTAGTTAAAATAAATACAAAGTTGCCTGTAAAATAAATATAAATGCTAAAATAGCTACAATGTAACTATTAGTTATATTGCAGCTATATTAGGGTTTATTTTACAGGTAAGTATTTAGTTTTAAATAGGAGTAATTTATTTAATTAATTTAATGATAGTGTAGTGTTAGGTGTAATTGTAACTTAGGTTAGGATTTATTTTACAGGTAAATTTGTATTTATTTTAGCTAGGTAGTTATTAAATAGTTATTAACTATTTAATAACTATTGTACCTAGTTAAAATAAATACAAAGTTGCCTGTAAAATAAAAATAAATCCTAAAATAGCTACAATGTAACTATTAGTTATATTGCAGCTATCTTAGGGTTTATTTTACAGGTAAGTCTTTAGTTTTAAATAGGATTCATTTATTTAACTATAGTAAACTTATTTCGTTTTATTTAAATTATATTTAAGTTAGGGGGTGTTAGTGTTAGGGTTAGATTTAGGTTTAGGGGTTAATAACCTTATTATAGTAGCGGCGACGATGGGGGCGGGAGATTAGGGGTTAATAATTGTAGGTAGGTGGCGGCGATGTTAGGGAGGGCAGATTAGGGGTTAATAAAATGTATTATAGTGTTTGCGAGGCGGGGAGTGCGGCGGTTTAGGGGTTAATACATTTATTATAGTGGCGGCGATTTGCGGTCGGCAGATTAGGGGTTAATACTTGTAGTTAGATTGCGGCGACGTTGGGGGGGGCAGATTAGGGGTTAATAACTATAATGTAGGGGTCGGCGGTGTTAGGGACAGCAGATTAGGGGTTAATAGCTATAATGTAGGCGGCGGCGATATCGGGTCGGCAGATTAGGGGTTAATACTTGTAGTTAGATTGCGGCGACGTTGGGGGGGGCAGATTAGGGGTTAATAACTATAATGTAGGGGTCGGCGGTGTTAGGGACAGCAGATTAGGGGTTAATAGTTATAATGTAGGTGGCGGCGATATTCGGTCGGCAGATTAGGGGTTAATAAAATAATGCAGGTGTCAGCGATAGCGGAGGCAGCAGATTAGGGGTTAATAAGTGTCAGATTAGGGGTGTTTAGAGACTCGGGGTACATGTTAGGGTGTTAGTTGCAGACTTAGTGTTTCCCCATAGGAAACAATGGGGCTGCGGTGTTAGTTTTTTTTCAGCCGAAACTCCCATTGTTTCCTATGGGGAAATGCCGAATCTTAACGAGCTAATTCGGATTTATTCGGTAGATTCAGAAGTATTTTAATTCGGAAATCCGAATCGATTCGAATCTCCGAATTTACCGAATTTACCGAATTTACCGAATTAATCCGAAACGAACCGCACATGTCTAGCAGAGATCAGATGAGTCCTTCAGGACTGTAGTGGACACTGAATACACTAACCTAGCTATCAATTTCCCTATAAAATCATCAGCAGCTACACTGTCCCTCCTCTCAATAAGAATGCAGGATCAGAATGAATGTAAAATGGCCACTGCCCAGGAGCTGGGAGGGTCTGGGAGGGAGTGTCTGCTGCTGATTGGCTGAAATGTGTCTGCAGACTGTGAGATACAGGGTCAAAGTTTACTCAATGATGACGAATAGGGGGCGGATCGAACATCGCATATGTTCGCCCGCCGCGGCGAACACGAACAAGCTTTGTTCTCCGGCGAACAATTCGCAACATCACTACTGAGGAATGGAATTGAGATAACTGCTATAAAATGCATTTACTATTTATGAGCAGGCAAATAATACTTTTGTAGACTGTTATAATATTTGCATTTTTTTTTTCTTATAGCAATATGTATTCAGCAGCCAAATCAGATGTATGTATGTTATGTGCTGTACAAGGTCCTTTTTATTTAAAATTGTTATTTCATTGTAATTCATTACATCAAATGAGTTTAACCCCTTTACGACCAAGGACGTGCCAAGTAAAATGTAATGTGTTTTTTTTTATTATTTCATGGCATTTGGCGGTGAAATGGTGGCATGAAATATACCAAAACGGGCCTAGATCAATACTTTGGGTTGTCTACTACACTAAGGCTAAAGCTAAAATTAACGCTACAAGTGTCCTAATTAACCCCTCCCCTTGCTGGGCATAATACACATGTGGTGCACAGTGGCATTTAGCATTCTTCTAATTACCAAAAAGCAACACCAAAGCCATAGAAGTCTGCTATTTCTGAACAAAGGGTATTCCAGAGAAGCAATTAAAACCATTTGTGCCATAATTGCACAAGCTGTTTGTAAATAATTTCAGTGAGAAACCTAAAGTTTGTGAAAAAGTGAACATTTTTTTTTATTTGATCGCATTTGGCATTGAAATGGTGGCATGAAATATACCAAAATGGGCCTAGATCAATACTTTGGGATGTCTTCTAAAATATATATATATATATATATATATATATATATATATATATATATATATATATATATATATATATGTCAAGGGATATTCAGGGATTCCTGACAGATATCTGTGTTACAATGCAACTATCGCTAATTTTGGGGGGGGGGGTGGGAGATGGTTTGGAAATAGCAAAGTGCTACTTGTATTTATTGCCCTATAACTTGAAAAAAAGCAAAAAAACATTGGGTATTTCTAAACTCAAGACAAAATTTAGAAACTATTTAGCATGGGTGTTTTTTGGTTGTTGTAGATGTGTAACAGATTTTGGGGGTCAAAGTTAGAAAAAGTGTGTGGTTTTTTTTCCATTTTTTCCTCATATTTTATAAAAAAAATTATAGTAAATTATAAGATATGATGAAAATAATGGTATCTTAAGAAAGTCCATTTAATGGCGAGAAAAACTGTATATAATATGTGTGGGTACAGTAAATGAATAAGAGGATAATTACAGCTAAACACAAACACCACAGAAATTTAAAAATAGCCCTGGTCCCAAACGGACAGAAAATGGAAAAGTGCTGTGGTCATTAAGGGGTTAAATCACATTACAAAACTGTATGTAGAGTAGTGAAGTACAGCAAATATTTGTTTTGTCTTCATTTGCAATTGATGCTCAGGTCATGTGACCTTTTGTGACATCATATATCATGATACTCGTAACTGCCACCAGCACAGTTGAACTAATTTTAAAAGCAAAGCAAACTGGAAGCAGATTTTCTAATTCTGAGCAATAATCAAGGATTTTATAAGACAAATATTTGTTAAAGCAGCCCCCTTGGAGCTTGCAGCTCCCTAAAGGGGGGCTGCTAATTATAAACAGTGGATTATAAGTGCTGTCCCTGACTGACATATAGAAAGGAATTATCCATCAAATATATCTACTGAAATGAAGAAGGCCACCAATAACGGGTAAGTTATTTACTGTTATATATCTGCTGGTGGCTTCATTTAGCAAATCAGAGGGTTTACTGAGTGATTTATAACCAAGATGGATAAAAACCAATTATTATTTTTTTAATAAAAAAATGGACTTTAGTTATTTAAATCTGATTTTTTTTTTTATTTAAATCTGATTTAAATCAAATCCACCCCGTTTATAACCCAATCTAACGGAAGGCTAGGCTTGTGGGAACCACTCTTATGCACATACTAGAGCAATATTTGGCACAATGTATTTAAAATGTACTTAAAATGACATATGTAAAAGTAATGTGACATGGGGTGCCATAGATGTTCAGCAGGCTGTGTGTATCTACTATGCTCTACTATCTACCGTATGTTATAACAATATACATTGTGCTAGATCAATTCATTTTTATGTCAGTATAAAAAGTTACTAATATTATCTTGGTTACTGTGAATTTGATAACAATATGGGTGATTCTTTTATTAAGATTCTGTAGGATAATGGAAGATGATATAACAAAGAGATCAAGTCAGGTTTTCCTTTTTCATTACTTTGTAAGTTACATTGATTTATAATAGCAAATTCATGGATCAGGTTTCATGGTTAAATGTTTTAAAACTACAAAAAGATCTCTTACAGTTTAATTTTTGTGTCTTGAATTTAAATACTTGGTTGAGAATCCTTGAAGGGACAATAAACATCTTGAGATTTCCATCTTTTCCTATAAGTTAGGTTTGAAAATTAAAGGGACACTGTAGCCAAAAAAAATCTTTTGTGATTCAGATAGAGCATGCAATTTTAAGCAACTTTCTAATTTACTCCTATTATCAAATTGTCTTCATTTTCTTGGTATGTTTATTTGAAAAGCAAGAATGTATGTTTAGATGCCGGCCCATTTTAGGTGAACAACCTGGGTTGTCCTTGCTGATTGGACAGCACCTTTAAACAAGTGCTGTCCATGGTTATGAACCCACAATTTGCAGGCTCCTTAGCTGAGATGCCTTCATTTCAAATGAAGATTGCAAGAGAATGAAGAAAAATTGATAATAGAAGTAAATTAGAAAGTTGCTTACAATTACATGCTCTATCTGAATCATGAAAGAAAAAATTTGGGTTCAGTGTCCCTTTAAGAGTGTTCCAATTCTGACAAATGGAAAACCATATAGCAGGTTTCCTAAGCCAAACGCTCCCACTTATCTGTCCCTAACTGGCTTTAGCAGACATAATGAAATAAAGAGCTGCAAAACAATGTATAATATTAAAGAACTGCAAAACAGTTTATATTGTGTACCCTTAAAGGGACAGTCAACACCAGAATGTTTGTTGTTTTATTACCAATTTTAATGTACTCCATTCCATAAGACACAAACAGAGTGTCTTAGTTATTGGAGTACATTCGGCAGCGGGGGCTTGGACAAATGCCTGGGATCTAAAGTTTATGCATTTAGGGATGAAATATCCAAACATTAATTACAGACTCAATGGCACTTTAATGACTGTTACATAATGGGAATTATTATGTCAGATGATTTAAAATTTAGTAAACAATGTAGTAGTGCAGCGAGTAAGGCCAGCAGAATGCTTGAATGTATTAGTAGAGGTATTTGCAGCAGAAATAGTAAGGTTCTTATGCCACTTTACAGATCACTAGTTAGGCCTCATCTTGAGTATTGTGTGCAGTTCTGAAGGCCATACCTCCAGAAGGATATAAACAAACTGGAATCTGTGCAAAGGAGGGCTACTAAAATGGCAAATGGTCCAAGAAATAGAACGTTCCAGGATAGGCTCAATGAGTTTAATATGTATAGCTTAGAGGAGAGAATGGAAAGAGGTGATATGATAGTAACACACTGAGATAAGGCGACCTTCAACATAAGAAAGTTTATGAGCCTACCTAGGTTTAGCTTCAGGGGAGGGCTGGCAGCCTTAGGCCTTGGGGGCAAATCCAGTCAAGTGGCCCATTGCACCACCGATTCAGCACACAGCCAGCAGGACCCACAGCCAGAAAGACCCACAGAAGGCCACAGCCAGCAGGACCCACCATAGGCCACAGAAGGACCCACTGCAGGACCGATAGCCAGCAGGACCCACTGCAGGACCCATAGCAAGCAGGACCCACTGCAGGCCACAGCAGGACCCATAGCAAGCAGGACCCACCGCAGGCTACAGCAGGACCCATAGGAAGCAAGACCCACCGCAGGCTACAGCAGGACCCATAGCAAGCAGGACCCACCGCAGGCTACAGCAGGACCCATAGCCAGCAGGACCCACCGCAGGCTACAGCAGGACCCATAGCAAGCAGGACCCACCGCAGGCTACAGCAGGACCCACTGCAGGCCACAGCAGGACCCATAGCAAGCAGGACCCAGTGCAGGCTACAGCAAGATCCATAGTCAGCAGAACCCACCGCAGGCTACAGCAGGACCCATAGCAAGCAGGACCCACCGCAGGCTACAGCAGGTCCCACCGCAGGCTACAGCAGGACCCATAGCAAGCAGGACCCACCGCAGGCTACAGCAGGACCCATAGCTAGCAGGACCCACCGCAGGCTACAGCAGGACCCATAGCAAGCAGGACCCAACACAGGCTACAGCAGGACCCATAGCCAGCAGGACCCACTGCAGGCTACAGCAGGACCCATAGCTAGCAGGACCCACACAAGCTACAGTAGGACCCATAGCCAGCAGGACCCACCACAAGCTACAGTAGGACCCATAGCAAGCAGGACCCACCACAGGCTTTCACTTCCAATTCTTCTTGAAAATAGAAAATGGTGCAAAATAATGAAAGTTTATTGCAAAGGTGTTTTGCTAGACTTTATGTAAAATGCTGTATTGTAATCTCAAAGTGTTTACATTCCTTAAAAAATGTGGGCTGGTGGAATGTGCCAGTCAGGTGATTTTTTTCCAGGGGTTAAAACAAAGCTTTTGAGCATTTTTTTCTGCAATAATTTTAAACCACTGATTTTTTTTTAAATGTGTTTTTTTTTAGCACATTCATTGCCCCTTTAAACATATGGTGACCATGTAGGCTGGTAGAAATGAAGGTCTGTACACACCGGATTCACAACTAAATAAAAAAACATCTAAAATGTCTTGTAAACTAAATAAGCTACAGTTAGAGCGATCACACGTTACCTATTATTTTCATGCTGCATGGAGTGTGTGCAGCCCTCATGTACACCTCAAGCCATGTTGCTTTCATATTTAAATTACTGATCTCTCGTATTAACACCTTGACTGCTACAATCACTGGATGCTAATGAGACACAAAGTGGAGCCCCGCGTATTCTAACCAAATAAACAGTAAATAATATATGAATGTAACTACAAAGTACTCACTGCATCCCACACCAGTGCTACCACCCCGAGGTTGGCGCCACATGTATTGTGTTTCTGAACAGCACTATTCATATGCACTATACATATTCTTCCCTGCACACCCTGCAGCATGTGTTAACTCATAAGTGTCCAGGCAACCCTAGATAGATCATACATTTTTAACAGCTTTCCAATATACTTTTATTATTAATATTGCTTCACTTTCTTGGAATCCTTTATTGAAGGAGCAGCAATGTACTACCAGAAGCTAGCTGAACACCTTGTTAAGTCAATGACAATAGATATATATGTGCAGCCACCAATAAGCAGCTAGCTCCCAGATCCTAAGCTTACCTAGGTATCTTTTTGAGCAAAAGATATCAAGAGAACTAAGCAAATTAGATAATAAAAGTAAACTGGGAAGTTGTTTAAAATTGTGTGCTCTATCTGAACCATGAGAGTAAAATGATGGGTTTCATGCCCCTTTAATAAAAATGCTTCAGGAAGTCTGTTTTAGCTATTTCCTCCTAGAAACCAAGAAATGAATAACTTAGAAAAAAACCCAGCACAGGCACACCTTACCTGAATTAAAGGGACAGTAAACATTCAGAGACATGTTATATAATTCTGCACACGGTCAGTCTTTCTAGATTTTTAAGTGTAAAGTTGGACTCCGCTCCAGGATCTTCTGAGCGGGTCTTGGATATCCAAAGCGCTTTGCAGGCTTGCTGGCTTGTCACAGCACGCCCGGTCGCGCTATTGGACTAAATGTAGCTCCCTCCCGCTACTAGACCAGAGCGGGAGTGAGCTACATTTAGTCCAATAATGCAAAGTTACCGCTAAAATAATGTTATATAATTCTGCACCGTGTTATATAACATGTCTCTGAATGTTTACTGTCCCTTTAATTCAGATAAGGTGTGCCTGTGCTGGGTTTTTTTCTAAGTTATTCATTTCTTGGTTTCTAGGAGGAAATAGCTAAAACAGACTTCCTGAAGCATTTTTATTAAAGGGGCATGAAACCCATCATTTTACTCTCATGGTTCAGATAGAGCACACAATTTTAAACAACTTCCCAGTTTACTTTTATTATCTAATTTGCTTAGTTCTCTTGATATCTTTTGCTCAAAAAGATACCTAGGTAAGCTTAGGATCTGGGAAAAAAAAAATCAGTGGTTTAAAATTATTGCAGAAAAAACTGCTCAAAACCTTTTTTCCCCCGCACCTTTTAAATACCGCTGGTATTTAGAGTTCACAGAAGGACTGCGTTAGGCTCCAAAAAGGGAGAGTATAGCATATTTACCGCCACTGCAACTCAATATCAGCGGTGCTTACGGACGCGGCCAGCTTCAAAAACGTGCTCGTGCACGATTCCCCCATAGGAAACAATGGGGCAGTTTGAGCTGAAAAAAAACCTAACACCTGCAAAAAAGCATCGTTCAGCTCCTAACGCAGCCCCATTGTTTCCTATGGGGAAACACTTCCTAAGTCTGCACCTAACACCCTAACATGGACCCCGAGTCTAAACACCCCTAACCTTACACTTATTAAGCCCTAATCTGCCGCCCCCGCTATCGCTGACACCTGCATATTTTTTAACCCCTAATCTGCCGCTCCATACACCGCCGCAACCTACGTTATCCCTATGTACCCCTAATCTGCTGCCCCTAACTCCGCCGACCCCTATATTATATTTATTAACCCCTAATCTGCCGCCCCAACGTTGCTTCCACCTACCTACACTTATTAACCCCTAATCTGCCGACCGGACCTGAGCGCTACTATAATAAATGTATTAACCCCTAATCCGCCTCATTCCCGCCTCAATAACCCTATAATAAATAGTATTAACCCCTAATCTGCCCTCCCTAACATTGCCGACACCTAACTTCAAGTATTAACCCCTAATCTGCCGACAGGAGCTCACCGCTACTCTAATAAATTTATTAACCCCTAAAGCTAAGTCTAACTTTAACCCTAACACCCCCCTAAATTAAATATAATTTAAATCTAACGAAATAAATTAACTCTTATTAAATAAATTATTCCTATTTAAAACTAAATACATACCTGTAAAATAAACCCTAAGATAGCTACAATATAAATTATAATTACATTGTAGCTATTTTAGGATTTATATTTATTTTACAGGTAACTTTGTATTTATTTTAGCTAGTTAGAATAGTTATTAAATAGTTATTAACTATTTAATAACTACCTAGCTAAAAGAAATACAAAATTACCTGTAAAATAAATCCTAACCTAAGTTACAATTAAACCTAACACTACACTATCATTACATTAATTAAATAAATTAACTACAAATAACTACAATTAAATATAATTACATAAAATAACTAAAGTACAAAAAATAAAAAAAGCTAAGTTACAAAAAATAAAAAAATAAGTTACAAACATTTAAAAAATATTACAACAATGTTAAACTAATTACACCTACTCTAAGATCCCTAATAAAATAACAAAGCCCCCCAAAATAAAAAAATGCCCTACCCTATTCTAAATTAAAAAAGTTCAAAGCTCTTTTACCTTACCAGCCCTTAAAAGGGCCTTTTGCGGGGCATGCCCCAAAGAAAACTGCTCTTTTGCCTGTAAAAGAAAAATACAACCCCCCCAACATTAAAACCCACCACCCACATACCCCTAATCTAACCCAAACCCCCCGTAAATAAACCTAACACTACCCCAGTGAAGATCATCCTACCTTGAGTTGTCTTCAGCCAGCCGACCCACCAATGGAACCGAAGAGGAGATCCGGAGCGGCAGAAGTGATCCTCCAAGGGGTGCTGAAGAAGTCTTCCATCCGATGAAGTGATCCTCCAGGCGGCGCTGAAGAAGTCTTCCATCCGGGCGATGTAATCTTCCAAGTGGCGCTGAAGAAGTCTTCCATCCGGGCGATGTCATCTTCCAAGCGGGGTCTTCAATCTTCTTCTTCAGGATCCATCTTCATTCTGCCGACACGGAACATCCTTCTTCCCCGACGGACTACCAACGTATGAAGGCTCCTTTAAGGGACGTCATCCAAGATGGCGTCTCTCGAATTCCGATTGGCTGATAGGATTCCATCAGCCAATCAGAATTTTCCTACCTTAATTCCGATTAGCTGATAGAATCCTATCAGCCAATCGGAATTCGACGGACACCATCTTGGATGACGTCATTTAAAGGAACCGTCATTCGGCGAGTAGGCGTCGGTAGAAGAGGTTGGATCCGCGTCGGCTGGAAGATGATGGCTCCGGAAGAAAGAAGATTGAAGATGCAGTTGATAGAAGACTTCAGCCGGATCATGGACCTCTTCAGCTCCCGCTTGGATGAAGACTTCAGCCGGATCATGGACATCTTCAGCCCCCCGCTTGGGCTTGGATCAAGACATCGGAGCCAGGACGGATCGGTGTGATACCCGGCGAGGTGAAGATAAGGTAGGAAGATCTTCAGGGGCTTAGTGTTAGGTTTATTTAAGGGGGGTTTGGGTTAGATTAGAGGTATGTGGGTGGTGGGTTGTAATGTTCGGGGGGTATTGTATGTGTTTTTTTTTACAGGCAAAAGAGCTGAATTCTTTGGGGCATGCCCCGCAAAGGGCCCTTTTCAGGGCTGGTAAGGTAAAAGAGCTTTTGTATTTTAATTTTAGAATAGGGTAGGGCATTTTTTTTATTTTGGGGGGCTTTGTTATTTTATTAGGGGGCTTAGATTAGGTGTAATTAGTTTAAAATTCTTGTAATATTTTTTTATTTTTTGTAATTTTTTTTTTTGTAGTTTAGTTTATTTAATTGTATTTAATTGTAAGTACTCGTAGTTAATTTATTTAATGATAGTGTAGCGTTAGGTTTAATTGTAACTTAGGTTAGGATTTATTTTACAGGTAATTTTGTAATTATTTTAACTAGGTAGCTATTAAATAGTAAATAACTATTTAATAGCTATTGTACCTAGTTGAAATAAATACAAAGTTGCCTGTAAAATAAATATAAATCCTAAAATAGCTACAATGTAACTATTAGTTATATTGTAGCTATATTAATAGCTAGTAGGGTGCTTAGATTAGGTGTAATTAGTTTAAAATTCTTGTAATATTTTATTATTTTTGGTAATTTAGTGTTTTTTTGTTTTTTGGTACTTTTCTGATGGATGGAAGACCTCTTCTTGCCCTGCTTGGATGAAGACTTCTGCCAGTCTGGATGTCCTCTTCTGCCCCATCGGATGAAGACTTTGGCCCGGCTGGGTGAACACGACTAAAGGTAGGGAGATCTTCAGGGGGGTAGTGTTAGGTTTATTTAAGGGGGGTTTGGGTTAGAGTAGGGGTATGTGGGTGGTGCATTGTAATGTTGGGGGTGATATTGTGGGTTTTTTTTACAGGCAAAAGAGCTGTTTTCTTTGGGGCATGCCCCGCAAAAGGCCTTTTAAGGGCTGGTAAGGTAATAGACCTGTTAACTTTTGTAATTTAGTATAGGGTAGGGCATTTTTTTATTTTGGGGGCTTTGTTATTTTATTAGGGGGCTTAGATTAGGTGTAATTAGTTTAAAATTCTTGTAATATTTTTTTATTTTTTGTAATTTAGTGGGGGTTTTTTTGTACTTTAGTTTAGTTTATTTAATTGTAGATAATTGTAGGTACTTGTAGTTAATGTATTTAATGATAGTGTAGTGTTAGGTTTAATTGTAACTTAGGTTAGGATTTATTTTAAAGGTAATTTTGTAATTATTTTAACTAGGTAGCTATTAAATAGTCAATAACTATTTAATAGCTATTGTACCTAGTTAAAATAAATACAAAGTTGCCTGTAAAATAAATACAAATTCTAAAATAGCTACAATGTAACTATTAGTTATATTGTAGCTATATTAGAGTTTATTTTACAGGTAAGTATTTAGTTTTAAATAGGATTAATTTATTTAATTAATTTAATGATAGTGTAGTGTTAGGTGTAATTGTAACTTAGGTTAGGATTTATTTTACAGGTAAATTTGTATTTATTTTTGCTAGTTAGTTATTAAATAGTTATTAACTATTTAATAACTATTGTACCTAGTTAAAATAAATACAAACTTGCCTGTAAAATAAAAATAAACCCTAAGATAGCTACAATGTAACTATTAGTTATATTGTAGCTAGCTTAGGGTTTATTTTACAGGTAAGTATTTAGTTTTAAATAGGAATAATTTATTTAATTATAGTAAATTTATTTTCTTTTATTTAAATTATATATAAGTTAGGGGGGTGTTAGGGTTAGGGTTAGACTTAGTTTAGGGGTTAATAACATTATTATAGTAGCGGCGACATTGGGGGTGGGAGATTATGGGTTAATAATTGTAGGTAGGTGGCGGCGATGTTAGGGAGGGCAGATTAGGGGTTAATAAAATTAATTATAGTGTTTGCAAGGTGGGAGTGCGGCGGTTTAGGGGTTAATACATTTATTATAGTGGCGGCAATGTACGGTCGGCAGATTAGGGGTTAATACTTGTATTTAGGTTGCGGCGACGTGGGGGGGGCAGATTAGGGGTTAATAACTATAATGTAGGTGGTGGCGATGTCCGCTCGGCAGATTAGGGGTTAATACTTGTAGTTAGATTGCTGCGACGTTGGGGGGGAGGCAGATTAGGGGTTTAAAAACTATAATGTAAGGGTCAGCGATGTTAGGGACAGCAGATTAGGGATTAATAGCTATAATGTAGGTGGCGGCAGTGTCCGGTCGGCAGATTAGGGGTTAATACTTGTAGTTAGGTTGCAGCGACGTTGGGGGGGGGGGCAGATTAGGGGTTAATAACTATAATGTAGAGGTCGGCGATGTTAGGGACAGCATATTAGGGGTTAATAGCTATAATGTAGGTGGCGGCGATGTCCGGTCGGCAGATTAGGGGTTAATACTTGTAGTTAGGTTGCGGCGCCGTGGGGGGGCAGATTAGGGGTTAATAACTATAATGTAGAGGTCGGCGATGTTAGGGGCAGCAGATTAGGGGTTAATAGCTATAATGTAGGTGGCGGCAGTGTCCGGTCGGCAGATTAGGGGTTAAATAATTTTATTATTGGGTGTGCGATGTGGGGGGGGGGGGCCTCGGTTTAGTGGTTCATAGGTAGTTTATGGGTGTTAGTGCACTTTGTAGCACACAGTAGTTAAGAGCTTTATATTCCAGTGTTAGCCCATAAAGCTCTTAACTTCTGACTTTATTTGGTAGATTCGGATGGCCGTGTATTACACTAGTATATTTACACCTAATATACAGTACATATACTAGTCTAATACACAGCATATCCCACCTAAAACATACCGAATTTCCGAATTTCGGAACTGAATCGAACCGAATAGAACCGAATTCAGCCGAATTTATTCGAATCCAAATCAATCCGAAACAAATTAATTCGAATCCGAATAAATCTGAAACAAATTCATTCAAATTTTGCCAAATTCAAATCGATCCGAACCGAAATTCGAAAAGTCTGAATCGATCAGAACCGAAAACGAACCAAATATTTTAGCTATGCACATATCTAGAAAAGATATCTGCTAAGGCAACATCCCCCTCAGATAAAGCTAAAGAGGAAGCAAAGACATCTGCTAAGGCAACATCCCCCTCAGATAAAGCTAAAGAGGAAGAAAAGACATCTGCTAAGGCAACATCCCCCTCAGATAAAGCTAAAGAGGAGGCAAATACATCTGCTAAGGCAACATCCTCCTCTAATAAAGCTAAAGAGGAAGCAAAGACACCTGCTAAGGCAAAATCCCCCTTAGATAAAGCTAAAGAGGAAGCAAAGACATCTGCTAAGGCAACATCACCCTCAGATAACGCTAAAGAGGAAGCACAGACATCTGCTAAGGCAACATCACCCTCAGATAAGGCTAAAGAGGAAGCAAAGACATCTGCTAAGGCAACATTACCCTCAGATAAAGCTAAAGAGGAAGCAAAGACATCTGCAAAGTCAGCATCACCCTCAGATAAAGCTAAAGAGGAAGCACAGACATCTGCTAAGGCAACATCACCCTCAGATAAAGCTAAAGAGGAAGCAAAGACATCTGCTAAGGCAACATCACCCTCAGATAAAGCTAAAGAGGAAGCAAAGACATCTGCTAAAGCAACATCCCCCTCAGATAAAGCTAAAGAGGAAGCAAATACATCTGTTAAGGCAACATCACCCTCAGATAAAGCTAAAGAGGAAGCAAAGACATCTGCTAAGGCAACATCCCCCTCAGATAAAGCTAAAGAGGAAGCAAAGACATCTGCTAAGTCAACACCCCCCTCAGATAAAGCTAAAGAGGAAGCAAATACATCTGCTAAGTCAACATCCCCCTCAGATAAAGCTAAAGAGGAAGTAAAGACATCTGCTAAGGCAACAACACCCTCAGATAAGCTAAAGAGGACACCAGCCCTGCTACATCTATGGTAACCAAATACTGGAAAAAGTCAATAGATTACATTGTTTAAAATACTGTTTGCTCAGTTCAGTTCTATTTTGTGGAATTAGAAGCTGAAAACAATAAACTTTCATGATTCATGAACCAGATTCATATTGAGCATACCTGCAACACGTTCTCAGGCTTCAATAAATTTACTTGCAATGATAGCAAAGGCAAAGCAAGAAGAAAAGACATCTGCTAAGGCAACATCCCCCTCAGATAAAGCTAAAGAGGAAGCAAAGACAATTGCTAAGGCAACATAACCCTCAGATAAAGCTAAAGAGGAAGCAAAGACATCTACTAAGGCAACATCCCCCTCAGATAAAGCTAAAGAGGAGGCAAATATATCTGCTAATGCAACATCCCCCTCAGATAAAGCTAAAGAGGAAGCAAAGACATCTGCTAAGGCATTATCACCCTCAGATGAAGCTAAAAAGTAAGCAAAGACATCTGCTAAGGCAACATCCCCCTCAGATAAAGCTAAAGAAGAAGCAAAGATATCTGCTAAGGCAGCATCACCCTCAGATAAAGCTAAAGGGGAAGCACAGCCATCTGCTAAGGCAACATTACCCTCAGATAAAGCTAAAGTGGAAGCAAGGACATCTGCTAAGGCAACATCACCCTCAGATAAAGCTAAAGAGGAGGCAAATACATCTGCTAAGGCAACATCCCAGTCAGATAAAGCTAAAGAGGAAGCAAAGACATCTGCTAAGGCAACATCACCCTCAGATAAAGCTAAAGAGGAAGCAAAGACATCTGCTAAGGCAACATCCCCCTTCAGATAAAGCTAAAGAGGAGGCAAATACATCTGCTAAGGCAACATCCCCCTCAGATAAAGCTAAAGAGGAAGCACAGACATCTGCTAAGGCAACATCACCCTCAGATAAAGCTAAAGAGGAAGCACAGACATCTGCTAAGGCAACAATACCCTCAGATAAAGCTAAAGAGGAAGCAAAGACATCTGCTAAGTAAACATCCTCCTCAGATAAAGCTAAAGAGGAAGCACAGACATCTGCTAAGGCAACATCACCCTCAGATAAAGCTAAAGAGGAAGCAAAGACATCTGCTAAGGCAACATTCCCCTCAGATAAAGCTAAAGAGGAAGCAAAGAAATCTGCTAAGGCAACATCACCCTCAGATAAAGCTAAAGAGGAAGCACAGACATCTGCTAAGGCAACAACAGCCTCAAAGCTAAAGAGGAAGCAAAGACATCTGCTAATGCAATATCACCCTCAGATAAAGCTAAAGAGGAATCAAATACATCTGCTAAGTCAACATCCCCCTCAGATAAAGCTAAAGAGGAAGCAAAGACATCTGCTAAGGCAACATCCCCCTTCAGATAAAGCTAAAGAGGAGGCAAATACATCTGCTAAGGCAACATCCCCCTCAGATAAAGCTAAAGAGGAAGCACAGACATCTGCTAAGGCAACATCACCCTCAGATAAAGCTAAAGAGAAAGCACAGACATCTGCTAAGGCAACAATACCCTCAGATGAAGCTAAAGAGGAAGCACAGACATCTGCTAAGGCAACATCACCCTCAGATAAAGCTAAAGAGGAAGCAAAGACATCTGCTAAGGCAACATCACCCTCAGATAAAGCTAAAGAGGAAGCACAGACATCTGCTAAGGCAACAACAGCCTCAAAGCTAAAGAGGAAGCAAAGACATCTGCTAATGCAATATCACCCTCAGTGAAAGCTAAAGAGGAATCAAATACATCTGCTAAGTCAACATCCCCCTCAGATAAAGCTAAAGAGGAAGCAAAGACATCTGCTAAGGCAACATCCCCCTCAGATAAAGCTAAAGAGGAAGCAAAGACATCTGCTAAGGCAACATCACCCTCAGATAAAGCTAAAGAGAAAGCACAGACATCTGCTAAGGCAACATCCCCTTCAGATAAAGCTAAAGAGGAAGGAAATACATCTGCTAAGGCAACATCACCCTCATATAAAGCTAAAGAGTAAGCAAAGACATCTGCTAAGTCAACATACCCCTCAGAAAAAGCTAAAGAGGAAGCAAATACATCTGCTAAGGCAACATCACCCTCAGATAAAGCTAAAGAGAAAGCACAGACATCTGCTAAGGCAACAATACCCTCAGATGAAGCTAAAGAGGAAGCACAGACATCTGCTAAGGCAACATCACCCTCAGATAAAGCTAAAGAGGAAGCAAAGACATCTGCTAAGGCAACATCACCCTCAGATAAAGCTAAAGAGGAAGCACAGACATCTGCTAAGGCAACAACAGCTTCAAAGCTAAAGAGGAAGCAAAGACATCTGCTAATGCAATATCACCCTCAGTGAAAGCTAAAGAGGAATCAAATACATCTGCTAAGTCAACATCCCCCTCAGATAAAGCTAAAGAGGAAGCAAAGACATCTGCTAAGGCAACATCCCCCTCAGATAAAGCTAAAGAGGAAGCAAAGACATCTGCTAAGGCAACATCACCCTCAGATAAAGCTAAAGAGAAAGCACAGACATCTGCTAAGGCAACATCCCCTTCAGATAAAGCTAAAGAGGAAGGAAATACATCTGCTAAGGCAACATCACCCTCATATAAAGCTAAAGAGTAAGCAAAGACATCTGCTAAGTCAACATACCCCTCAGAAAAAGCTAAAGAGGAAGCAAATACATCTGCTAAGGCAACATCCCCCTCAGATAAAGCTAAAGAGGAAGCAAAGACATCTGCTAAGGCAACATCCCCCTCAGATAAAGTTAAAGAGGAAGCAAAGACATCTGCTAAGGCAACATCCTCCTCAGGTAAAGCTAAAGAGGAAGCAAAGAAATCTGCTAAGGCAAAATCCCCCTCAGATAAAGCTAAAGAGGAAGCAAAAACATCTGCTAAGGCAACATCCCCTCAGATAAAGCTAATGGGAAGCACAGATATCTGCTAAAGCAATATCACCCTCAGATAAAGCTAAAGAGGAAGCAAAGACATCTGCTAAGGCAACATCACCCTCAGATAAAGCTAAAGAGGAAGCACAGACATCTGCTAAGGCAACATCCCCCTCAGATAAAGCTAAAGAGGAAGCAAAGACATCTGCTAAGGCAACATCCCCTTCAGATAAAGCCAAAGAGGAAGCAAAGACATCTGCTAAGGCAACATCACCCTCAGATAAAGCTAAAGAGGAAGCAAAGACATCTGCTAAGGCAACATCACCCTCAGATAAAGCTAAAGAGGAAGCAAATACATCTGCTAAGGCAACATCCCCCTAAGATAAAGTTAAAGAGGAAGCAAAGACATCTGCTAAGTCAACACCCCCCTCAGATAAAGCTAAAGAGGAAGCAAATACATCTGCTAAGTCAACATCCCCCTCAGATAAAGCTAAAGAGGAAGTAATGACATCTGCTAAGGCAAACAACACCCTCAGATAAGCTTAAGAGGACACCAGCCCTGCTACATCTATGGTAACCAAATACTGGAAAAAGTCAATAGATTACATTGTTTAAAATACTGTTTGCTCAGTTCTGTTCTATTTTGTGGAATTAGAAGCTGAAAACAATAAACTTTCATGATTCATGAACCAGATTCAGATTGAGCATACCTGCAACATGTTCTCAGGCTTCAATAAATTTACTTGCATTGATAGCAAAGGCAAAGCAAGAAGAAAAGACATCTGCTAAGGCAACATCACACTCAGATAAAGCTAAAGAGGAAGCAAAGACAACTGCTAAGGCAACATCACCCTCAGATAAAGCTAAAGAGGAAGCAAAGACATCTGCTAAGGCAACATCACCCTCAGATAAAGCTAAAGAGGAAGCAAAGACATCTGCTAAGGCAACATCACCCTCAGATAAAGCTAAAGAGGAAGCAAAGACATCTGCTAAAGCAACATCCCCCTCAGATAAAGCTAAAGAGGAAGCAAATACATCTGGTAAGGCAACATCACCCTCAGATAAAGCTAAAGAGGAAGCAAAGACATCTGCTAAGTCAACACCCCCCTCAGATAAAGCTAAAGAGGAAGCAAATACATCTGCTAAGTCAACATCCCCCTCAGATAAAGCTAAAGAGGAAGTAATGACATCTGCTAAGGCAAACAACACCCTCAGATAAGCTAAAGAGGACACCAGCCCTGCTACATCTATGGTAACCAAATACTGGAAAAAGTCAATAGATTACATTGTTTAAAATACTGTTTGCTCAGTTCTGTTCTATTTTGTGGAATTAGAAGCTGAAAACAATAAACTTTCATGATTCATGAACCAGATTCAGATTGAGCATACCTGCAACATGTTCTCAGGCTTCAATAAATTTACTTGCATTGATAGCAAAGGCAAAGCAAGAAGAAAAGACATCTGCTAAGGCAACATCACACTCAGATAAAGCTAAAGAGGAAGCAAAGACAACTGCTAAGGCAACATCACCCTCAGATAAAGCTAAAGAGGAAGCAAAGACATCTGCTAAGGCAACATCCCCCTCAGATAAAGCTAAAGAGGAGGCAAATATATCTGCTAAGGCAACATCCCCCTCAGATAAAGCTAAAGAGGAAGCAAAGACATCTGCTAAGGCATTATCACCCTCAGATAAAGCTAAAAAGTAAGCAAAGACATCTGCTAAGGCAACATCCCCCTCAGATAAAGCTAAAGAGGAAGCAAAGATATCTGCTAAGGCAGCATCACCCTCAGATAAAGCTAAAGGGGAAGCACAGCCATCTGCTAAGGCAACATCACCCTAAGATAAAGCTAAAGTGGAAGCAAGGACATCTGCTAAGGCAACATCACCCTCAGATAAAGCTAAAGAGGAGGCAAATACATCTGCTAAGGCAACATCCCCCTCAGATAAAGCTAAAGAGGAAGCAAAGACATCTGCTAAGGCAACATCACCCTCAGATAAAGCTAAAGAGGAAGCAAAGACATCTGCTAAGGCAACATCCCCCTTCAGATAAAGCTAAAGAGGAGGCAAATACATCTGCTAAGGCAACATCCCCCTCAGATAAAGCTAAAGAGGAAGCACAGACATCTGCTAAGGCAACATCACCCTCAGATAAAGCTAAAGAGGAAGCACAGACATCTGCTAAGGCAACAATACCCTCAGATAAAGCTAAAGAGGAAGCAAAGACATCTGCTAAGTCAACATCCTCCTCAGATAAAGCTAAAGAGGAAGCACAGACATCTGCTAATTCAACATCACCCTCAGATAAAGCTAAAGAGGAAGCAAAGACATCTGCTAGAGCAACATTACCCTCAGATAAAGCTAAAGAGGAAGCAAAGACATCTGCTAAGGCAACATCACCCTCAGATAAAGCTAAAGAGGAAGCACAGACATCTGCTAAGGCAACAACAGCCTCAAAGCTAAAGAGGAAGCAAAGACATCTGCTAAGGCAATATCACCCTCAGATAAAGCTAAAGAGGAGAGGAATCAAATACACCTGCTAAGTCAACATCCCCCTCAGATAAAGCTAAAGAGGAAGCAAAGACATCTGCTAAGGCAACATCCCCCTCAGATAAAGCTAAAGAGGAAGCAAAGACATCTGCTAAGGCAACATCACCCTCAGATAAAGCTAAAGAGGAAGCACAGACATCTGCTAAGGCAACATCCCCCTCAGATAAAGCTAAAGAGGAAGCACAGACATCTGCTAAGGCAACATCCCCCTCAGATAAAGCCAAAGAGGAAGCAAAGACATCTGCTAAGGCAACATCACCCTCAGATAAAGCTAAAGAGGAAGTACCGATATCTGCTAAGGCAACATCACCCTCAAATAAAGCTAAAGAGGAAGCAAAGACATCTGCTAAGGTAACATCACCCTCAGATAAAGCTAAAGAGGAAGCAAAGACATCTGCTAAGGCAACATCCCCCTCACATAAAGCAAAAGAGGAAGTACAGACATCTGCTAAGGCAACATCACCCTCAAATAAAGCTAAAGAGGAAGCAAAGACATCTGCTAAGGCAACATCCCCCTCAGATAAAGCTAAATAGGAAGTACAGACATCTGCTAAGGCAACATCACCCTCAAATAAAGCTAAAGAGGAAGCAAATACATCTGCTAAGGCAACAACACCCTCAGATAAGCTAAAGAGGACACCAGCCCTGCTACATCTATGGTAACCAAATACTGGAAAAAGTCAATAGATTACATTGTTTAAAATACAGTTTGCTCAGTTCTGTTCTATTTTGTGGAATTAGAAGCTGAAAACAATAAACTTTCATGATTCATGAACTAGATTCAGATTGAGCATACCTGCAACACGTTCTCAGGCTTCAATAAATTTACTTGCATTGATAGCAAAGGCAAAGCAAGAAGAAAAGACATCTGCTAAGGCAACATCACCCTCAGATAAAGCTAAAGAGGAAGCAAAGACATCTGCTAAGGCAACATCACCCTCAGATAAAGCTAAAGAGGAAGCAAAGACATCTGCTAAGGCAACATCCCCCTCAGATAAAGCTAAAGAGGAGGCAAATATATCTGCTAAGGCAACATCCCCCTCAGATAAAGCTAAAGAGGAAGCAAAGACATCTGCTAAGGCATTATCACCCTCAGATAAAGCTAAAAAGTAAGCAAAGACATCTGCTAAGGCAACATCCCCCTCAGATAAAGCTAAAGAGGAAGCAAAGATATCTGCTAAGGCAGCATCACCCTCAGATAAAGCTAAAGGGGAAGCACAGCCATCTGCTAAGGCAACATCACCCTAAGATAAAGCTAAAGTGGAAGCAAGGACATCTGCTAAGGCAACATCACCCTCAGATAAAGCTAAAGAGGAGGCAAATACATCTGCTAAGGCAACATCCCCCTCAGATAAAGCTAAAGAGGAAGCAAAGACATCTGCTAAGGCAACATCACCCTCAGATAAAGCTAAAGAGGAAGCAAAGACATCTGCTAAGGCAACATCCCCCTTCAGATAAAGCTAAAGAGGAGGCAAATACATCTGCTAAGGCAACATCCCCCTCAGATAAAGCTAAAGAGGAAGCACAGACATCTGCTAAGGCAACATCACCCTCAGATAAAGCTAAAGAGGAAGCACAGACATCTGCTAAGGCAACAATACCCTCAGATAAAGCTAAAGAGGAAGCAAAGACATCTGCTAAGTCAACATCCTCCTCAGATAAAGCTAAAGAGGAAGCACAGACATCTGCTAAGGCAACATCACCCTCAGATAAAGCTAAAGAGGAAGCAAAGACATATGCTAGAGCAACATTACCCTCAGATAAAGCTAAAGAGGAAGCAAAGACATCTGCTAAGGCAACATCACCCTCAGATAAAGCTAAAGAGGAAGCACAGACATCTGCTAAGGCAACAACAGCCTCAAAGCTAAAGAGGAAGCAAAGACATCTGCTAAGGCAATATCACCCTCAGATAAAGCTAAAGAGGAGAGGAATCAAATACACCTGCTAAGTCAACATCCCCCTCAGATAAAGCTAAAGAGGAAGCAAAGACATCTGCTAAGGCAACATCCCCCTCAGATAAAGCTAAAGAGGAAGCAAAGACATCTGCTAAGGCAACATCACCCTCAGATAAAGCTAAAGAGGAAGCACAGACATCTGCTAAGGCAACATCCCCCTCAGATAAAGCTAAAGAGGAAGCAAAGACATCTGCTAAGGCAACATCCCCCTCAGATAAAGCCAAAGAGGAAGCAAAGACATCTGCTAAGGCAACATCACCCTCAGATAAAGCTAAAGAGGAAGTACCGATATCTGCTAAGGCAACATCACCCTCAAATAAAGCTAAAGAGGAAGCAAAGACATCTGCTAAGGTAACATCACCCTCAGATAAAGCTAAAGAGGAAGCAAAGACATCTGCTAAGGCAACATCCCCCTCACATAAAGCAAAAGAGGAAGTACAGACATCTGCTAAGGCAACATCACCCTCAAATAAAGCTAAAGAGGAAGCAAATACATCTGCTAAGGCAACAACACCCTCAGATAAGCTAAAGATGACACCAGCCCTGCTACATCTATGGTAACCAAATACTGGAAAAAGTCAATAGATTACATTGTTTAAAATACAGTTTGCTCAGTTCTGTTCTATTTTGTGGAATTAGAAGCTGAAAACAATAAACTTTCATGATTCATGAACTAGATTCAGATTGAGCATACCTGCAACACGTTCTCAGGCTTCAATAAATTTACTTGCATTGATAGCAAAGGCAAAGCAAGAAGAAAAGACATCTGCTAAGGCAACATCACCCTCAGATAAAGCTAAAGAGGAAGCAAAGACATCTGCTAAGGCAACATCACCCTCAGATAAAGCTAAAGAGGAAGCAAAGACATCTGCTAAGGCATTATCACCCTCAGATAAAGCTAAAAAGTAAGCAAAGACATCTGCTAAGGCAACATCCCCCTCAGATAAAGCTAAAGAGGAAGCAAAGATATCTGCTAAGGCAGCATCACCCTCAGATAAAGCTAAAGGGGAAGCACAGCCATCTGCTAAGGCAACATCACCCTCAGATAAAGCTTAAGTGGAAGCAAGGACATCTGCTAAGGCAACATCACCCTCAGATAAAGCTAAAGAGGAGGCAAATACATCTGCTAAGGCAACATCCCCCTCAGATAAAGCTAAAGAGGAAGCAAAGACATCTGCTAAGGCAACATCACCCTCAGATAAAGCTAAAGAGGAAGCAAAGACATCAGCTAAGGCAACATCCCCCTTCAGATAAAGCTAAAGAGGAGGCAAATACATCTGCTAAGGCAACATCCCCCTCAGATAAAGCTAAAGAGGAAGCACAGACATCTGCTAAGGCAACATCACCCTCAGATAAAGCTAAAGAGGAAGCACAGACATCTGCTAAGGCAAAAGTACCCTCAGATAAAGCTAAAGAGGAAGCAAAGACATCTGCTAAGTCATCATCCTCCTCAGATAAAGCTAAAGAGGAAGCACAGACATCTGCTAAGGCAACATCACCCTCAGATAAAGCTAAAGAGGAAGCAAAGACATCTGCTAAGGCAACATTCCCCTCAGATAAAGCTAAAGAGGAAGCACAGACATCTGCTAAGGCAACAACAGCCTCAAAGCTAAAGAGGAAGCAAAGACATCTGCTAAGGCAATATCACCCTCAGATAAAGCTAAAGAGGAATCAAATACATCTGCTAAGTCAACATCCCCCTCAGATAAAGCTAAAGAGGAAGCAAAGACATCTGCTAAGGCAACATCCCCCTCAGATAAAGCTAAAGAGGAAGCAAAGACATCTGCTAAGGCAACATCACCCTCAGATAAAGCTAAAGAGGAAGCACAGACATCTGCTAAGGCAACATCACCCTCAGATAAAGCTAAAGAGAAAGCAAAGACATCTGCTAAGGCAACATCACCCTCAGATAAAGCTAAAGAGGAAGTACCGATATCTGCTAAGGCAACATCACCCTCAAATAAAGCTAAAGAGGAAGCAAAGACATCTGCTAAGGTAGCATCACCCTCAGATAAAGCTAAAGAGGAAGCAAAGACATCTGCTAAGGCAACATCCCCCTCAGATAAAGCTAAAGAGGAAGTACAGACATCTGCTAAGGCAACATCACCCTCAAATAAAGCTAAAGAGGAAGCAAATACATCTGCTAAGGCAACATCCCCTTCAGATAAAGCTAACGAGGAGGCAAATACATCTGCTAAGGCAACATCACCCTCAGATAAAGCTAAAGAGGAAGCACAGACATCTGCTAAGGCAACATCACCCTTAGATAAAGCTAAAGAGGAAGCAACGACATCTGATAAGGCAACATCACCCTCATATAAAGCTAAAGAGGAAGCAAA